>NC_088216.1:9691519-9938997 GCF_036934945.1 Oncorhynchus masou masou | reverse complement strand
GTGGCGCAGCTCATCCAGGATGACACATCAATGCGAGCTGTGGCAAGAAGGTTTGCTGTGTCTGTCAGCGTAGTGTCCAGAGCATGGAGGCGCTACCAGAAGACAGGCAGGTACATCAGGAGACGTGGAGGAGACCTTAGGAGGGCAACAACCCAGCAGCAGGACCGCTACCTCCGCCTTTGTGCAAGGAGGAGCAGGAGGAGCGCTGCCAGAGCCCTGCAAAATGACCTCCAGCAGGCCACAAATTTGCATGTGTCTGCTCAAATGGTCAGAAACAGACTCCATGAGGGTGGTATGAGGGCCCGACGTCCACAGGTGGGGGTTGTGCTTACAGCCCAACACCGTGCAGGACGTTTGGCATTTGCCAGAGAACACCAAGATTTGCAAATTCGCCACTGGCGCCCTGTGCTCTTCACAGATGAAAGCAGGTTCACACTGAGCACGTGACAGACGTGACAGTCTGGAGACACCGTGGAGAACTATCTGCTGCCTGCAACATCCTCCAGCATGAACGGTTTTGCGGGGGGTCAGTCATGGTGTGGGGTGGCATTTCTTTGGGGGCCGCACAGCCCTCCATGTGCTCGCCAGAGGTAGCCTGACTGACCATTAGGTACCGAGATGAGATCCTCAGACCCCTTGTGAGACTATATGCTGGTGCGGTCTCATTACTATATTATCTAGGGATAGTTTAGAGTAACAGCTGTATCCTGAAGTGACCTTTAACCTCCCTGCTCCTCAATACTTCTTCCACTGGATCAAAGCTTCAGCCAAGTAGGATACATGATAGTGGCAACACATGGAGGTGGGTTGGATATAGTCATGGTCGGATACATGATAGTGGCAACACATGGAGGTGGGTTGGATATAGTCATGGTAGGATACATGATAGTGGCAACACATGGAGGTGGGTTGGATATAGTCATGGTCGGATACATGATAGTGGCAACACATGGAGGTGGGTTGGATATAGTCATGGTAGGATACATGATAGCGGCAACACATGGAGTAGGGTTGGATATAGTCATGGTAGGATATACAGTTGATGTTGGAAGTTTACATAGACCTTAGAAAAATACATTTAAACTTTCACAATTTCACAATTCCTGACATTTGATCCAAGTAAAAATTCCCTGTCTTAGGTCAGTTAGGATCACCACTTTATATTAAGAATGTGAAATGCCAGAATAATAGTAGAGAGAATAATTTATTTCAGCTTTATTTCTTATTTATTTCTTTCATCACATTCCCAGTGGGTCAGGAGTTTACATACACTCAATTAGTATTTGGTAGCATTGCCTTTAAATAGTTTATCTTGGTTCAAACGTTTCAGGGTAGCCTTCCACAAGATTCCCACAATAAGTTGGATATACTAACATGGAGTTGGGTTGGATATAGTCATGATAGGATACATGACAGTGACAACACATGGAGTAGTGTTGGATATAGTCATGGTAGGATACATGACAGTGACAACACATGGAGTAGTGTTGGATATAGTCATGGTAGGATACATGATAGTGTAAACACATGGAGTAGGGTTGGATATAGTCATGGTAGGATACATGATAGTGACAACACATGGAGTAGGGTTGGATATAGTCATGGTAGGATACATAATAGTGACAACACATAGAGCAGCTTTCTGTTGTAGGATCTTTTTATAACCACACATGGTTATGGGCTTAAAAGAAGACACCAGTAGCATGTCAGATATAGTTTAAATGTGTTCATATTTGAGTTTGCATCCCAATATGACACTTTAACTACATCACAGAAGACTGAAATGTAACAAAACGACTATTGTATTTAATGAACTGTACACTGAGATACTCAGTTGGTCAACATTCCCCTCCAGTGATTCCCCAACATCAGGTCAAGATGCGCCCCACAAATGGAGCAGATATCTTATACCAGTCCTTCTTTAAAGACATGTATCCATAACAAGGCTTAGGTGTTTTCTATCGTGTCCATTTTTTAAACATCTTTATTTTCCTGCAAATAACTTGTCAAAAAGCATTGTTATGACTGTTACGGTTTTCTTCTGGTGAAAGAGAGGAGGACCAAAACGCAGCGTGGTTATCTTTATACATCTTTAATGAAAGATGAAAAATATACAAAAACAAGAAACGTGAAAAACTGAAACAGCCCTATCTGGTGCAACAAACACAAAGACAGGAACAATCACCCAAGAAATACCCAAAGAATATGGCTGCCTAAATATGGTCCCCAATCAGAGACAACGATAAACACCTGCCTCTGATTGAGAACCACTCCAGGCAACCATAGACTTACCTAGAATACTATACTACACACAATCCCATCAATCTACAAAACCCCTAGACAAGACAAACACATAATCACCCATGTCACACCCAGGCCTGACCAAAATAGTAAAGAAAACACAAAATACTAAGGCCAGGGCGTGACAAAGACTAAATTCACAGTCTTTAGTGTAGACAATTATTTTCTCATGTTATTTTCATGAGTGTTTGAGATTAGGTCCCCGAATGGTCAAAAAGCTCTTCAAATAGAAGTACGTTTATAACACAAAATATCTTACAGGTCGACCCTCTCTGACTCTCTCATCATGTCACAAGCTGACAGGCTCCCAGAGGAAGGGCAATAAAAGGCCCCAGCTCACTCAACTGCCTCTCCTCTCCAACAGCCATCAACCCAGAACATCTAAAAGATCATCTGGGAATCCTTTCTTCCACATGAAGCTTTTTGAAAGTGAGTTCAATATTCAATGTTTGTTCAGTTCCTTCGTAAAGTATTCAGACACCTTTACTTTTGCCACATTTTATTATGATATCGCCTTCTTCTAAAATGTATTAAATTACATTTGTTCCTCATCAATCTACACACAATACCAAATAATAATTTAATTTACCACAAGTGGACTCCGATCAAGTTGTAGAAACATCTCAAGGATGATCAATGGAAACAGGACGCACCCTGAGCTCAATTTCGAGTCTCAAATCAAAGGGTCTGTATACTTACGTAAATAAAGTTTCTATTTTTGTTTTGTACATTTGCAAAAATGTCTAAAAGCCTTTTATCGCTTCGTCATTATGGGGTTATTGTGTGTAGATTGATGAGGAACTTGTTTAATTTAATTTTAATTATTTTAGAACAAGATGTAAAGTAACAAAATGTGGAAAAAGTCAAGGGGTCTGAATACTTTCCAAAGAAACTGTAAGTGATTGAGGACAGAGCATCATTGCTATATTCTAATTAAAATCATTGACCCATAAGGGAACACATGACCAAAGCAATGCGTGACCCATGCAGAATTAAAACAATATTAATCTTAATGAGAAATATAATCTAATAAACAATTGTTTGCATAACCAAAGACATGAAAACGGGTGGGAACATTGTATTTAGCTAGGATTTCATAAGGCCAGGAATGTCATTGAGAATAACAATAGACAATAGTTATTGTTGCTAGTTCAGGGATGAAGATAGTGCAGGTTCATGAATGTTAAAGATGTGTTCACAGTGTGGATGTTGACAGAGGGGGATTAGAACCCCAAAGTAATAGTGGTACAAAATATCCTAAAGGACATTAAACATTCTGGTTTAGGGGGTAATAACTTTATGGAAACCACTAATTACACTGTGTACAGACATAGAAAACCATCACATCAAGGAGGTGTAACAGTGATGAATGGCTATTCAATATACAACAGTAGTCTTCTCTAACAAGCAATACGTGGTAAATATGTTTACTGTAGTTCAGATAGAGCCCGATCAGCATACTGTAGTTCAGATAGAGCCCGATCAGCAGACTGTAGTTCAGATAGAGCCTGATCAGCAGACTGTAGTTCAGATAGAGCCTGATCAGCAGACTGTAGTTCAGATAGAGCCTGATCAGCAGACTGTAGTTCAGATAGAGCCTGATCAGCAGACTGTAGTTCAAATAGAGCCCGATCAGCATACTGTAGTTCAGATAGAGCCTGATCAGCAGACTGTAGTTCAGATAGAGCCTGATCAGCAGACTGTAGGTCAGATAGAGCCTGATCAGCAGACTGTAGTTCAGATAGAGCCTGATCAGCAGACTGTAGGTCAGATAGAGCCTGATCAGCAGACTGTAGTTCAGATAGAGCCTGATCAGCAGACTGTAGTTCAGATAGAGCCTGATCAGCAGACTGTAGTTCAGATAGAGCCTGATCAGCAGACTGTAGTTCAGATAGAGCCTGATCAGCAGACTGTAGTTCAGATAGAGCCTGATCAGCAGGGCGGGCAAGATACAGATGCAGGTAACAGTTTATTTTGACAAAACAGTATTGTTAATGTAAACAATATAGTTGTTTATTAGACATTCTAACATATAACAATTCAACCACCCCTGGGTTATGATGTATATAACATTCTAACAACAATTCAACCACCCCTGGGTTATGATGTATATAACATTCTAACAACAATGTGACCACTCTGACATTGTGGTATGTTATGTGACTCTGACATTGTGTTATGTGACTCTGACTCTGACATTGTATTATGTTATGTGACTCTGACATTGTATTATGTGACTCTGACTCTGACATTGTGTTATGTGACTCTGACATTGTATTATGGTATGTGACTCTGACTCTGACATTGTGTTATGTTATGTGACTCTGACATTGTGTTATGTTATGTGACTCTGACATTGTGTTATGTTATGTGACTCTGACATTGTGTTATGTTATGTGACTCTGACATTGTATTATGTTATGTGACTCTGACATTGTGTTATGTTATGTGACTCTGACATTGTGTTGTGTTATGTGACTCTGACATTGTGTTGTGTTATGTGACTCTGACATTGTGTTATGTGACTCTGACATTGTGTTATGTTATGTGACTCTGACTCTGACATTGTATTATGTTACGTGACTCTGACATTGTGTTATGTTATGTGACTCTGACATTGTATTATGTTATGTGACTCTGATATTGTATTATGTTATGTGACTCTGACATTGTGTTATGTTATGTGACTCTGACATTGTATTATGTTATGTGACTCTGACATTGTGTTATGTTATGTGACTCTGACATTGTGTTATGTTATGTGACTCTGACATTGTATTATGTTATGTGACTCTGACATTGTGTTATGTTATGTGACTCTGACATTGTGTTATGTTATGTGACTCTGACATTGTGTTGTGTTATGTGACTCTGACATTGTGTTGTGTTATGTGACTCTGACATTGTGTTATGTGACTCTGACATTGTGTTATGTTATGTGACTCTGACTCTGACATTGTGTTATGTTATGTGACTCTGACATTGTATTATGTTACGTGACTCTGACATTGTGTTATGTTATGTGACTCTGACATTGTATTGTGTTATGTGACTCTGACATTGTATTATGTTATGTGACTCTGACTCTGACATTGTGTTATGTTATGTGACTCTGACTCTGACATTGTATTGTGTTATGTGACTCTGACATTGTGTTATGTTATGTGACTCTGACATTGTATTATGTTATGTGACTCTGACATTGTGTTATGTTATGTGACTCTGACATTGTGTTATGTTATGTGACTCTGACATTGTATTATGTTATGTGACTCTGACATTGTGTTATGTTATGTGACTCTGACATTGTGTTATGTTATGTGACTCTGACATTGTGTTGTGTTATGTGACTCTGACATTGTGTTGTGTTATGTGACTCTGACATTGTGTTATGTGACTCTGACATTGTGTTATGTTATGTGACTCTGACTCTGACATTGTGTTATGTTATGTGACTCTGACATTGTATTATGTTACGTGACTCTGACATTGTGTTATGTTATGTGACTCTGACATTGTATTGTGTTATGTGACTCTGACATTGTATTATGTTATGTGACTCTGACTCTGACATTGTGTTATGTTATGTGACTCTGACTCTGACATTGTATTGTGTTATGTGACAGTAGCATAAGTTTGCATTACCTGTCAAACGTTGGACACACCTGCTCATTCAAGGGTTTTTATTTTTTTACTATTTTCTACATTATAGCATAATAGATGAAGACATCAAAACTATGAAATAGCAGTGAAGTCCTATTACCAGTCAGATAGGAAGTAGCAGTGAAGTCCTACTACCAGTCAGATAGGAAGTAGCAGTGAAGTCCTACTACCAGTCAGATAGGAAGTAGCAGTGAAGTCCTACTACCAGTCAGATAGGAAGTAGCAGTGAAGTCCTATTACCAGTCAGACAGGAAGTAGCAGTGAAGTCCTATTACCAGTCAGATAGGAAGTAGCAGTGAAGTCCTATTACCAGTCAGACAGGAAGTAGCAGTGAAGTCCTATTACCAGTCAGACAGGAAGTAGCAGTGAAGTCCTACTACCAGTCAGATAGGAAGTAGCAGTGAAGTCCTACTACCAGTCAGATAGGAAGTAGCAGTGAAGTCCTATTACCAGTCAGACAGGAAGTAGCAGTGAAGTCATATTACCAGTCAGATAGGAAGTAGCAGTGAAGTCCTACTACCAGTCAGATAGGAAGTAGCAGTGAAGTCCTATTACCAGTCAGATAGGAAGTAGCAGTGAAGTCCTATTAGCAGTCAGATAGGAAGTAGCAGTGAAGCGCTATTACCAGTCAGATAGGAAGTAGCAGTGAAGTCCTATTAGCAGTCAGATAGGAAGTAGCAGTGAAGTCCTATTACCAGTCAGATAGGAAGTAGCAGTGAAGTCCTATTACCAGTCAGATAGGAAGTAGCAGTGAAGTCCTACTACCAGTCAGATAGAAAGTAGCAGTGAAGTCCTACTACCAGTCAGATAGGAAGTAGCAGTGAAGTCCTATTAGCAGTCAGATAGGAAGTAGCAGTGAAGTCCTACTACCAGTCAGATAGGAAGTAGCAGTGAAGTCCTATTACCAGTCAGATAGGAAGTAGCAGTGAAGTCCTATTACCAGTCAGATAGGAAGTAGCAGTGAAGTCCTATTACCAGTCAGATAGGAAGTAGCAGTGAAGTCCTATTACCAGTCAGATAGGAAGTAGCAGGGAAGTCCTATTACCAGTCAGATAGGAAGTAGCAGTGAAGTCCTATTACCAGTCAGATAGGAAGTAGCAGTGAAGTCCTATTACCAGTCAGATAGGAAGTAGCAGTGAAGTCCTATTAGCAGTCAGATAGGAAGTAGCAGTGAAGTCCTACTACCAGTCAGATAGGAAGTAGCAGTGAAGTCCTATTACCAGTCAGATAGGAAGTAGCAGTGAAGTCCTACTACCAGTCAGATAGGAAGTAGCAGTGTCAACACTGCCAAGTGGCTGAGATGTCCTCCACTGAGTCCACAGTCCTCTCCACCATAAACACCATCTGTTGTCTGCACACCTCTGACCACAGATCAAATCAAATGAAATTCAATGTTATTGGTCTCATACACACATTTCTCTGATGTTATGCAGGTGTAGCGAAACAGTGCAGTAATATCTAACAAAACAACACATAAAAATCCCCACAATTTCTTTTAAGAAATGGATGAAGAAATATTGAGAAATAGTAGACCGAGCAATGTCAGAGTCCGGAATATAAATCTACAGTTTGTTTACAATGTATATGATGGTGTGTATAGACATTATGGACTGTATTTTAATAGGAAAGGTGTGAACAGCAGTAGTTATATAGGATGAGCCTTGACTAGAATACAGGGTGGAATAATGGGTGGTAGACAGCTAGTAACAGTGACTAAAGTTCAGGGCAGGGTACTGGGCAGAGGCCGGCTAGAGGGGACTATTTAAGTCTGATGACCTGGAGATAGACCACATATTAACCACACAATAAGTATTGTGGTGGCAGCATCATGTTATGGGTATGCTTGTCACTGGCAGGGACTGGGGAGTTTGTCAGGATCAAAATAAATATGAAAGGAGCAAAGCCCAGGTAAAAAGTTAGAGGGAAATCCACCTCAAGTCTTCTGAAAACCTGTTTCCATCACATCTGTCTTGAGTTTTTGTATACGGTATGACTTGACTCAAATAAAAACTTTGGATGGAAACGTGGTTAATCCGGTAAACAGTGGTTGTAGTGCACTGCTGCCACCACCAGGCCTGGACTCCATTTGGACTTTGGTGATAGCTAGCTGAGCGGACAAAGACGTAGCAGCTAGCTAACTGGCTAGCAATCAACCTATTGTGTGTATTGAACATTCATATTGGACTTGCATTTGTAAGGCTTCTCACCTGTGTGCAGTTTCATGTGTTCTTTCAGCTTTCCTGAATGGTTAAATCTCTTTCCACAGTGGGAGCAGTGGTAGGGCTTCTCCCGGTGTGTATTCGCTCATGAGCTTTCAGGTTTCCTAACTGGGTAAAACGCTTTCCACACTGGGAGCAGCAGTAAGGCTTCTCTCCTGTGTGTATTCGCTCATGAACTTTCAGGCATCGTAAATGGGTAAAATGCTTTGCGCACTGGGAGCAGTGGTAAGGCTTCTCCCCTGTGTGGATTCTCTCATGACTTTTAAGTGACTGTAATGAGTAATATATCTTCCCACAGTCTAAGCATTTGTAAGGTTTCTCACCTGTGTGTACTCGCTCATGAGCTTTCAGGTTTCCTAACTGAGTAAAACTCTTTCCACACTGGGAGCAGCGGTAAGGCTTCTCCCCTGTGTGTATTCGCTCATGAGCTTTCAGGCTTCCTAAATGGGTAAAACGCTTTGCACACTGGGTGCAATGGTATGGCTTCTCCCCGTGTGTATTCGCTCGTGACCTTTAAGGGTTCGTAACAATTTGAAACTCTTTCCACACTGGGAGCAATGGTGTGGCTTCGCTCCTGTGTGTGTCCGCTATGTCTTTTCAGGCTTTCTAACTTGGTAAAACTCTTTCCAATCTGGGAGCGGAGGTGTCGTCTTGCTGGTCTGGACATCTCTGGTTCCTCCAAGTTTGGTTTTCCTCCTGCCAAAGACAGTGTTCATTATTGTGTGGAAGTCCAAAACGTTTTTTTTTTTTACTACATGAATATTGAAAACAAATGTTTGTTTATTTTTAAATAGTTGAACATAATATACTTTAAGGGTATATTAGTTCCAGGATCTCTGCTAGTGTTAAAGTTATGGGCCATTTTATACAGAGAAATGAGCAAAGTAGGACATGTAATTTACGGTTACCTAACATAACCCCGGTTCTATGATATTATAAGCCTCGTTAGGTGCGGAGTCTAGGGGCATCCAGTCAAACAGCGTCAATCGAGCAACGGCCAATAGCAGACCACGCCACTTCCATATAAGGGACATAGCCACTCCCGTCTTCCATGTGTGAAAGGTAACCTGGTGAATATCATAGAATCTATTTTAAATTATATTTCAATGACTCGTTAGTCTTTCACTTTCGGGATAGAGTCAACTACCATAGAGCTCATATACTCTCCGATGTCAAGTCAAGACAGGATCATCGCTCAGAGGTCCCCACTCTACTCACCGTATGTGTAGTGACGTCCAGTCAGTAGAACCTCATGAAGGTTCATCACCACAACATGCATCATTACAGATCTCTTGAACAGAGATGCCTTTAAACAATGTATATGTTGTAGCCATACCTCTGGTGGATTGAGCCATCAAGCCCTCCGGAGTTGTCAGATCCTTGCTACTATAGAACCTCATGAAGGTATTTTTTATTTGTATTTATTTAGTGTGATGAGAAGTAGAGGATCACTAGTTTGAGTCCAGTATGGGAACAGGAACAATGGAGGAAACTAAACTGTTAGCAGCACACTGGCGTCAGTCACACATGACATCAATAAAGTTAGTAATTTCAAAATTAAGACATGTTCTGTTAAGGTCTATATGTTGGAGTCGCCCCCCCCCCCCCCCAATAATGCTTTTCATTCAATCAAATTTCATAGCTTTTAGAAAAGGCTTACAGAACTTGTTTTAAAATGCATATACCTTGATGAAGACAGCTGTCAAAATGTTGGATATTACATTTTTGCATCTGAGCTCCTAAGATGTGCGGCTCTCCATTATTTTCAAGTTTTCTACTCAGCACCTCGCCTAAATAGGTTCGCGTTTCTTTTTATTCTATATGAAAATATATATTTGCCATTTTTAACAAGCTCTGTAGATCAGATGTTAATGAAGCAATACAGACCACATTGAAGTGTCTGGAGTTTAGTTCTAGAGTATTGTAAAGATAGGGGGTTGACTGGGACAGGCAATGTAACGGCTATGTTTTTAGGTAAACATGAACCTTACATTGGATCATCTTGAAACTTTCATAGAGGTTTTATATGGTCTATTGGTTTCTCTCTAAAGCTACCTTTCATCAAGGTTTTATATGATCTATTGGTTTCTCTCTAAAGCTACCTTTCATCAAGGTTTTATATGGTCTATTGGTATCTCTCTTTTCATTGGCAGAATCCTTTTTCAGTGTTACGATATTCATAACATCCATATCCACCAGTCTATCTTCCTGTCAACTAACAGTACTCTGCTGGTTGTCCTGGTAACAGATACCAGTGGGCAGATCTATTTCATTTGTTCAAACTAAACAAAACTTACTTTGATGAGCTAAATCTGATCCTTTCTTCTCTTCTCCTCCTCTCACAGTTCCACTCAGCCCCGTTGTTTTCCTGCAGTCCACCAGCAGCACAGACAACCTCTTCATACCCAGCAGTAAGGTGCCACCGGGAGAGGTACGACACGGGGACTCCAGGAGGGAGGAAGGGCAAGCGTTGTCCTGGTAACCATAAAGAGGGGACACAGGCACATATCATTATGGATGCTGATGTAACGGTTGTCATGAAGTGCTTTACAGAAACCCAGACCCCGATAGAGCAAGCTATATGCTAGACCAGACTAAGCTGTATGCTAGACCAGACCAAGCTGTATGCTAGACCAGACCAAGCTGTATGCTAGACCAGACTAAGCTGTATGCTAGACCAGACCAAGCTGTACCATCTGGTGTTCTGATCTGGAGAGACTCTTCTCTGCCTCGTCAGCATCAGGATGTTGTTGAGGCTCCGCAGAGGATCCACCATAGTCATGTCTCTCTCCTGTGTGAATGAGAACATCAAACAGATGGTAAACATATGATCTACTATTACAATCACAGAGTCTTACCAGAAGCATGAATATGTCTAAAAGGGCCTAAAAATGGCCACTTTCATCATGATTTTGTAAAATATTGTTTGTGATTTAAATGTAAAAGGGTCGTTCCACAAAATGGGTGGCTTTTGCATCCCTTCGATATTTTAAGTAGAAATTATGCACCAATATTGCATTTTTAAAAGACTTTTGTATTAGATGGGGAACTTTAATGTAGACCACATGGAGAATTCAATACATCTCATTTAAAAGTCCCCAAAATATATGTACCAACTGCAGATTGAACATTTAACAATGTAACGAAACTTATTAAAGTGTAGAACTTCAGTAGAATGCCCCTTAAAAACCCCACATTAGTTCAACAACAGTTTGTGCCCTTGTTTAAGACAGTACTCACTGGTGTTAATCTGATATTCTGTATCCTCCTCTTTCACTCCCAAAACGTCTTCCTCCTTCACCTTTATTGAGATAGCATCCTCATCCTCTCTAAAAGGTTCTCTCTCTTCTTTCACTATAACAGCCTCCTCTTCTTTCACTATAACAGCCTCCTCTTCTTTCACTATAACAGCCTCCTCTTCTTTCACTATAACAGCCTCCTCTTCTTTCACTATAACAGCCTCCTCTTCCACGACAATGTTCAGTCCCAGAGCTTCTTTCTCCGTCCAGCAGACCTCTTCTTTAGCAGGGGAGGAGTACTTTAGTGAGCTCATGGTCGGGGATGTTAGCTAGTTAGTTAGCATTAGCGACTAGCCTAGTTCTAGGCTCAGTATAAATCTTAAACAAGTTTGCGAATTGAACAAGCAAATTAGGTTAAAGGTCATCAGATGATAAGTCAACAGAAATGCGTTTAAAACACAGGTTAGCTAATGTTCACAAACACGGTGTAAAGCGTCAATCTATTCTTTTCATGTTGGCGATCAAGCTACCGAGGTGGCTGAAAAAGAAGCCGTGTTGTTGTTCCTGAAGAAGCGTCCCGTCCAGTCCATTATACGTCACGCAAGAAGCATCACCTGAAAGACGCAGATCGCCATCTGCTGGCTGGAGTGGGTAACGCAGTTTGGAAACAATAGTTACGGCACTTATTGTATAGGAAAGAACGTCATAATAATTTTCTCTTACGTCTTTCAAATAATAATGTCCTGTACACAGACGTAGAAGCTTAATATGAATATGTGGATGATGAATAAACACATCTATGAATAGGTAGTGTTTTAATACACATTTGCTCTGTTTATTTTCACATTCGTTTTCATCTAGATGTGACCATACTATTCCCTTAAAGCCACGCTCTATAAGATACAACTCATACTGTAAACAACAGAGCAAATGCATCACATGCAAATAGCACTTGAATATCTGTGGTGCTTTACACTGGGTAGACAAAACATTAAGAACACCTGCTCCTTCCATGACCATAGACTGACCAGGTGAATCCAGGCTAAAGCTATGATCCCTTATTGATTTCACTAGTTAAATCCACTTCAAATCAGTGTAGATGAAGGGAGAGAGTCAGGTTAAATAAGGAATTTTAAGGCCCAAGATAATTGAGGCATGGATTGTGTATGTGTACCATTCAGAGGGTGAATGGGGTAGACAAAATGTGTAGGTGTTTTTGAA
Organism: Oncorhynchus masou masou; assembly: GCF_036934945.1. Lineage (NCBI taxonomy): Eukaryota > Metazoa > Chordata > Actinopteri > Salmoniformes > Salmonidae > Oncorhynchus > Oncorhynchus masou. The sequence continues at coordinate 9,926,354 of NC_088216.1, read as the reverse complement.
CAGGGTATGGTAGTTGGTGCCAGGTGCACCAGTTTGTGTCAAGAACTGCAACGCTACAGTTTTTCAGCTTAAGTTTCCCATGTGTACCAAGAATGGTCCACCAACCTAAAAGTAGTGGCCACTGCTGTTTAAGATGAGGCAGGACCATTTTGTTTTTCATGAATATGGCCTTATTTTTACTACACCATATTGGATGACTGTTCAATATAACAGCGATAGGTTTAGACCACTACATGATACTCACATTATTATTTGGTGACGTGATTGTCTTTACTATAGTTTGATCATTGTTTTATCATCATCATCATCATCATTTATCATTGGGAAGCACTGAAGACAATGGGCCAGCATCCTGTGGAAAGCTATCGACACCTTGTAGAGTCCCCGCCCCGACGAACTGAGGCTGTTCTGAGGGGGAAAGGGGAGGGTCCAACTCCATATTAGGAAGGTGTTCCAAATGTTTGGTAGAATCAGTGGATATATCTGCCATTTAGCAGACACTTTTATCCAAAACGATTTGCAGTCATGTGTGCAAACACTTTACATATGGGTGGTCCCAGGAATCAAACCCACTACCCTGGTTTTACAAGCACCATACTCTACCAACTGAGCTACGGGACCACAAGGAATGATCAAGGAATGACGCAGGTAAACTGTCTGATCTTCATTCCTACAGCCTTCATCTCGGTCCCCGGAGTGTCTTCACTGTCTGATCTTCATTCCCACAGCCTTCATCTCGGTCCCCGGAGTGTCTTCACTGTCTGATCTTCATTCCTACAGCCTTCATCTCGGTCCCCGGAGTGTCTTCACTGTCTGATCTTCATTCCTACAGCCTTCATCTCGGTCCCCGGAGTGTCTTCACTGTCTGATCTTCATTCCTACAGCCTTCATCTCGGTCCCCGGAGTGTCTTCACTGTCTGATCTTCATTCCTACAGCCTTCATCTCGGTCCCCGGAGTGTCTTCACTGTCTGATTTTCATTCCTACAGCCTTCATCTCGGTCCCCGGAGTGTCTTCACTGTCTGATCTTCATTCCTACAGCCTTCATCTCGGTCCCCGGAGTGTCTTCACTGTCTGATCTTCATTCCTGCCTTCATCTCGGTCCCCGGAGTGTCTTCACTTCTGATCTTCATTCCTACAGCCTTCATCTCGGTCCCCGGAGTGTCTTCACTGTCTGATCTTCATTCCTACAGCCTTCATCTCGGTCCCCGGAGTGTCTTCACTGTCTGATCTTCATTCCTACAGCCTTCATCTCGGTCCCCGGAGTGTCTTCACTGTCTGATCTTCATTCCCACAGCCTTCATCTCGGTCCCCGGAGTGTCTTCACTGTCTGATCTTCATTCCCACAGCCTTCATCTCGGTCCCCGGAGTGTCTTCACTGTCTGATCTTCATTCCCACAGCCTTCATCTCGGTCCCCGGAGTGTCTTCACTGTCTGATCTTCATTCCTACAGCCTTCATCTCGGTCCCCGGAGTGTCTTCACTGTCTGATCTTCATTCCTACAGCCTTCATCTCGGTCCCCGGAGTGTCTTCACTGTCTGATCTTCATTCCTACAGCCTTCATCTCGGTCCCCGGAGTGTCTTCACTGTCTGATCTTCATTCCTACAGCCTTCATCTCGGTCCCCGGAGTGTCTTCACTGTCTGATCTTCATTCCTACAGCCTTCATCTCGGTCCCCGGAGTGTCTTCACTGTCTGATCTTCATTCCTACAGCCTTCATCTCGGTCCCCGGAGTGTCTTCACTGTCTGATCTTCATTCCTACAGCCTTCATCTCGGTCCCCGGAGTGTCTTCACTGTCTGATCTTCATTCCTACAGCCTTCATCTCGGTCCCCGGAGTGTCTTCACTGTCTGATCTTCATTCCTACAGCCTTCATCTCCGGCCCTGGAGGGTCTTCGCTGCACATCAGACAAGTTCTGAAGAGTTCCAGAAGCTGTACTTCATCTCCTTGTTAGGAGCAGAGTTTCAGACTCTCTGAAATTATCAAAGGTAAGACCCAGGTGCAGACAGCGACCCAGGTGCAGACAGCGACCCAGGTGCAGACAGCGACCCAGGTGCAGACAGCGACCCAGGTGCAGACAGTGTCGAAATTAATCCAGATAGATGGGGCAAAGGTACAGGACGGCAGGCAGGCTCAGGGTCAGGCAGAGGTCAGTAATCCATATAGATGGGGCAAAGGTGCAGGATGGCAGGCAGGCTCAAGGGTCAGGCAGAATGGTCAATGCCGGGGAAATTAGGAAACAGGAAAAATCGAGAGACAGGAGCAGAGGGAAAACGCTGGTAGACTTGACGAAACAAAACAAACTGGCAAAAGACAGAGAACACAGGTATGAATACACAGGGAAAATGGGCAACACCTGGAGAGGGGTGGAGACAACCACAAAGACAGGTGAAACAGAATCGGGTGTGACAGCAATACATCGACAGCACAAAGTTAATGTTACTATGCGTAGTAATGTGAAACCAATAAGAAACCTGTCCCTTTCCACTTGTCTATTATCTTTGTTTAGAAATAGCCATTTGTGATGACTTTCTGATGCTTCCAGTGTGTCTCCTCAATGAAGAAAGCTGCGTGACCATGTGACACCATCCTTGATGTGGGGAAGAGTGTTGGACAGGCACATCCTGTAAGTAACAAATGTATCACTATCAGAGGGGTGTATTATGACATCAGATAGAACTACTCAGACATTCCAAATATCCCTTGATTATCAGAGGGTGTATTATGACATCAGATAGAACTACTCAGACATTCCAAATATCCCTTGATTATCAGAGGGGTGTATTATGACATCAGATAGAACTACTCAGACATTCCAAATATCCCTTGATTATCAGAGGGGTGTATTATGACATCAGATAGAACTACTCAGACATTCCAAATATCCCTTGATTATCAGAGGGGTGTATTATGACATCAGATAGAACTACTCAGACATTCCAAATCTCCTGTCAACATTCGGCTCCTACCATGAACAGATTTTTCACCGAGTGTTCCACCTCTTGGAAGAGGGAACGCAACACCCTGCTACAACGCAACTCCCTGTGGAGTGAAAAAGGGGATTGTAGGTGCGAGTAAGGATGACAAAAGGCAGATCATTTATTGCTTCCTTCACACGGTCATTTTGGGGAAAAGGGGCTGAACTGAATCAAAGAAAGTAAATGTCAAAGCCCCCTCTCCTACCTTACCTGCCTACCCACTACTTACCTAACTTAGCACCACCTGGTGCGCTAACCAAAATACAGGGGGGTGGTCCACCCAGGTCTTACCTAGTGTGCATAGACAGTAAATACTACGGGTTATGTATGCCCAAAGGCCTCTTGCCTACGCACTCCCTAGGGGCCTTCCCCTTCCCCCCCTGGGAACAAATGAAACAGAATAATACAAACGTAAGTAAACAATTTCAAGAATCAGAAACACTGCGCCCTTTTGGCACATATACATATAGATCAGCGGCTACAAAATACTTAACCACCTCTGAGCAACAACCAACACAAGACATATCAATCAGCTCTCTCCTAACAAAGGAACACTTGCTTTTCTAGCTTCAGAAGGAATCGGTAATTGAAGACAGCTGTTTCTGACGAGAGGGTGGGGTCAGCGCCAATCATCAATGGGGCCGACCAATCAGCTGCTTAGAAGAATCCAGGAAGCCATTTCCTGAAATACAAACCCATAACACACAGAAACTGGGAAATGTAACCAAGTCGTCTCTGGGATTCAAACCAAAGACCTTTCAGTTACTGACCCAACACCCTTAACCGCTAGGATACCTGCAGCAGGAGCCCCATGTTGACAGGGGAGCCCATCTTTATTTCTCCCTCATTTTGAACATTCATATTGGAAACTCTTTTATGCACAAATATTTATATAATAACCATCATATCGAAGTTAACAACTACGATTTGGGAACCTATGTAGTTTTTTTAGACTACAAATTATATAAGTGATGAACTTCACAGGGTGGTGAAAGTGGAGGTGATGAGCTTGATGCTCCTTTCCAATACATTTTGATGGTCTTATTCTGGTGACGTGATGATCGATGCTTGGCTGCCATTTGACAAATAAAATAATATCTCTCTCATCCATAATAATCTCATCATGTAGGTAGCCTACCAACACTGTATCTGTGAGCTGTTGGCTACATGCCAAGAGCACGTTTTCTATATAACGCAACGATTTTTTTAAAACCATCAGTTGAAAATGTGATGGAAACCCATTTAACTTGTATTTTTCATTCAGTACATGGGAATTCAACAGGAAAACATTTTTTCCGTGCACTACGTCATCACGCAAAGACTTTTATCCACAATAAATCTGTTTGGTGCAAACATTTCCGGTGGGAAAATGCGTATATTGTTTAATGCAGATTTGAGAATATTCATATGAAAATCTGTCGCAAATTGCATGGAAATTTAGCTACTAATGTGGATATTGATCCAACACCTGCCGCTTATTCAAACCAGCCCATTGGGCACAGACGTCCGTTCAACATCTAGTTTTTATTTACATTTCTTTGATTCGTCAACTAAAGTGAATTCAACATGAAATCAACACAAAATGTCCACCGTCATTGGATTTAGGCTGCCAGTTGGGTGAAAATTAATAAAAATACCTTATGTAGATGGATTTTTACAAATCCAATCCGTTTTCCACATTGATTAAACATCATCACATGGATTTGTTTTGTTCACAGGGGAATTTAACAACATACGTTATTTTGTTGTGCACTACGTCATCACGCTCAGCATTTTATCCACAATAAGTCTGATGGAAACATGCATATATTGTTTGAAGCAGATTGGAGAATATTCACAAGAAAATCTGTGGCAAATTGCGTGGAAACTTGGCAACTAAGGTGGATATTGATCCAACACCTGCCGTGTATTCAAACCAGCACACTGGGCAAAGAAGTCACTTGAGCGTCAAGTTTCGATTTACATTTCTTTGAGTCCTCAACTAAAGTGAATTCAACATGAAATCTACACAAAATGTCACCTGTCATTGGATTTGGGTTGCCAGTTGGGTGAAAATTAATAAAAATACAGTAAGGCAATAAATAGGCCATGGTGGCGAAGTAATTACAATATAGCAATTAAACACTGGATGAATGTCCAAGTAGAGATACTGGGGTGCAAAGGAGCAAGATAAATAAATAAATACAGTATGGGATGAGGTAGTTGGATAGGCTGTTTACAGATGGTCTATGTACAGGTGCAGTGATCTGTGAGCTGCTCTGACAGCTGGTGCTTAAAGCTAGTGAGGGAGATATAAGTCTCCAGCTTCAGTGGTTTTTTTGCAGTTCGTTCCAGTCACAGGCAGCAGAGAACTGGAAGGAAAGGCGGCCAAAGGAGGAATTGGCTTAGGGGGTGATTTCATGTTTCATACCTGCTGGAGCGTGTGCTACGGGTAGGTGCTGCCATGGTGACCAGTGAGCAGAGATAAGGCGGGGCTTTACCAAGCAGAGACTTGTAGCGAGGGCCAGCCAATGAGAGCGTACAGGTCGTGGGTAGTATACAGGGCTTTGGTGACAAATGTTGATGTGGATGGCATTTCACAAATCCAATCAGTTATCTACATTGATCTATCATTAATCAAACATCACATGGATTTGTTTTGTTGAAATGATGCGGAAACAAAGTTAATTCAATCAGTGGTAGGCTTGTAAATGACCCCAGGAAAGTAAAACAAAGAACTCTTCATTGAGACAATGATAAACAGCAATCCGTGGGAGAGTTGTGGTGGATATTATAAAATAAGGATCTGCTGGAGTCCAAGTCAAACAATATTCATTATTTCTGAGCTCAGAGAGAATAACAGAGTCACAGCACAGTGTAGACAGTCTGAATTCCGAAGCATTGGGTGATGAGCACATATCTTTATAGTTTTCTGTTCCTGGGAGGGACTTTATTCATACAAGGACACAGGTGCATCGGGTTTGCAACACATAATGATAGTCCCAAGAACAGGAGATTATAATAGGACAGTTTCACAAGGTTAGTCACATACTCAGTTATGTGGACACACAAACAATTAACATTTTCCATTACAGAGTCTGTAAACATTTTCATTTAATTGAATCAGTGGCCACAATGCAAATGTCAACAATGGAGCAAATGCATCACATCCAAATATCACTTGATTATCTGTAGTGCTGGAGGAATGACACACCCAGATAAACACAGTCAGAGTTTACAAAAGGACCATTTAAAACACATGGAATCTGATCTACTCTATATTAAAACTGTCATTCTCAATATTCAATTCCTGTCTTCTAATAAAAACATTAAAATATATGTTTGAGTATACTTAGTACAATTCAATATGGTATAAACTGTAAACCCATTCTCAGTCAACAATATTAGTCAATTAGAGCACCGTGTATGTTCTCTGTGATGTGAAATAAGTTCACACACTAGGAGAAGTAATTATTCTGTGTGCAGTCTCATGTGTTCTTTCAGCTTTCTGAACTGGTTAAAACGCTTTCCACACTGGGAGCAGTGGTAAGGCATCTCCCCTGTGTGCATTCATTCATGAGCTTTCAGGTTTCCTAACTGAATTAAACTCTTTCCACACTGGGCTCAATGGTATGGCTTCTCCTTTGTGTGTATTCGCTCATGAACTTTGAGGGTGTCTAACCGCTTGAAACTCTTTCCACACTTGAAGCAACGGAAAGGCTTCTCCCTGTGTGGACTCTCGCATGACTTTTAAGTGACTGTGATGAGTAATATGTCTTCCCACAGTCTGAGCATTTGTAAGGCTTTCCCCTGTGTGTATTCTCTCATGTCGTTTCAGGTCCCCAAACTGGTTAAAACACTTTCCACACTGGGAGCAGTGGTAAGGATTCTCCCCTGTGTGTATTTTCTCGTGTTGGTTCAGGTGTCCTTTCTGGTTAAAACTCTTACCACACTGGGAGCACTGGTGTTGTCTTGCTGGTTTGGACGTCCCTGGCTCTGGTTCCTCTGAGTCTGGTCTTTCTCCTGCCAAAGACAGTGTGTTTTTTAAAATAGAGACCTGAATGAAACCTCCACATGATAAAACAACCTTGCTACGATGGTAAATCCTAATCAGATTCCTCAATAACCTGAGGCTAGTTTTAACAATCTTGGTGTGATTATAAAAAAAATGTTGTGGAGCTTCCACCTTATCTCAGTTCACTGGTCACCATAGCAGCACCCACCCTTAGCACGCGCCCCAGCAGGTATATCTCACTGGTCACCATAGCAGCACCCACCCTTAGCACACGCTCCAGCAGGTATATCTCACTGGTCACCATAGCAGCACCCACCCTTACCACGCGCTCCAGCAGGTATATCTCACTGGTCACCATAGCAGCACCCACCCTTAGCACGCGCTCCAGCAGGTATATCTCACTGGTCACCCCCAAAGCCAATTCTTCCTTTGGCCGCCTTTCCTTCCAGTTCTCTGCTGCCAGTGACTGGAATGAATTGCACAAAAAAACACAAAAAATATATATAAATAAATAAATAAAATAAAAATACATTTAAAAAAATCGCTGAAGCTGGAGACTGGCATTTCCCTCACTAACATTGAACACCAGCTAACCGATCGCTGCAGCTGTACATAGCTCATCTGTAAATAGCCCATCCAATCTACCTCATCCCTATACTGTATTATTTATCTGGCTTCTTTGCACCCTAGTATCTCTACTTGCACATTCATATTCTGCACATTCTACCATTCCAGTGTTTAATTACTATAATTAATTACTATTGTAATTACTTTCGCCACCATGGCCTATTTATTGCCTTACCTCTCTTATCCTACCTCATTTGCACATGCTGTATATAGATGTTTCTACTGTATTATTGATTGTATGTTTGTTTATTCCATGTGTAATGTTGTTGTTGTATGTGTTGAACTGCTTTGCTTTATCTTGGCCAGGTCGCAGTTGCAAATGAGAACTTGTTCTCAACTCGCCTACCTGGTTAAATAAAGGTGTTCTCAACTCGCCTACCTGGTTAAATAAAGGTGTTCTCAACTCGCCTACCTGGTTAAATAAAGGTGTTCTCAACTCACCTACCTGGTTAAATAAAGGTGTTCTCAACTCACCTACCTGGTTAAATAAAGGTGTTCTCAACTAGCCTACCTGGTTAAATAAAGGTGTTCTCAACTCGCCTACCTGGTTAAATAAAGGTGTTCTCAACTAGCCTACCTGGTTAAATAAAGGTGTTCTCAACTAGCCTACCTGGTTAAATAAAGGTGTTCTCAACTAGCCTACCTGGTTAAATAAAGGTGTTCTCAACTCGCCTACCTGGTTAAATAAAGGTGTTCTCAACTAGCCTACCTGGTTAAATAAAGGTGTTCTCAACTCGCCTACCTGGTTAAATAAAGGTGTTCTCAACTAGCCTACCTGGTTAAATAAAGGTGTTCTCAACTCGCCTACCTGGTTAAATAAAGGTGTTCTCAACTAGCCTACCTGGTTAAATAAAGGTGTTCTCAACTAGCCTACCTGGTTAAATAAAGGTGTTCTCAACTAGCCTACCTGGTTAAATAAAGGTGTTCTCAACTCGCCTACCTGGTTAAATAAAGGTGTTCTCAACTAGCCTCCCTGGTTAAATAAAGGTGTTCTCAACTCACCTACCTGGTTAAATAAAGGTGTTCTCAACTAGCCTACCTGGTTAAATAAAGGTGTTCTCAACTAGCCTACCTGGTTAAATAAAGGTGTTCTCAACTAGCCTCCCTGGTTAACTAAAGGTGTTCTCAACTAGCCTACCTGGTTAAATAAAGGTGTTCTCAACTAGCCTACCTGGTTAAATAAAGGTGTTCTCAACTAGCCTACCTGGTTAAATAAAGGTGTTTTCAACTAGCCTACCTGGTTAAATAAAGGTGTTCTCAACTAGCCTACCTGGTTAAATAAAGGTGTTCTCAACTAGCCTACCTGGTTAAATAAAGGTGTTCTCAACTAGCCTACCTGGTTAAATAAAGGTGTTCTCAACTAGCCTACCTGTTTAAATAAAGGTGAAATAAAAAATGTAAATTACTAATAATATGTTTACATTACTTATTTTATTCATCCTGTTTTACAAGTCAGAACACAAAAACCTAGACAGTTCTAGGACACTGAAGACACAGACGTCGCTGGATTCCAATTGAACAGGTGGTTCTAAATATATAACATTCATAGCTGTATGATACAGAATGTGACCTACACACTTCCTTAATCTCACTGGTGTAGGGGGTAGTATTTTCACGTCCGGATGAAAAGCATGCCCAGAGTAAAAAAAACTAGACAGTTCTAGATCACTCAAGACATAATTGGATTCCAATCAGCAGGTGGTTCTAAATATATCACTTTCATAGCTGTATGATACAGAATGTGACCTACACACTTCATTACACCTAAAATAAGTAAAGTAATTGAGTGGAAGTCCTTAACTAGTTTTTACGTCGGAGACACAAAGCACATCAGTAACATCTCCCCGTTGTCAAAAGGGATCGACACATGCCGTTTAAATGGCCCAATTTCTTATTTTGGGTCAAGTAAAAAACCAGGTCAAATATGTTGGGTAAATGTTCCTCAAACTGAGAGTTACAAGAAAACACAAATATAAAACGCAACATGTAAACAGTTGGATGTTTCATGAGCTGAAAAAAAAATGTGCTGAATTTTTCACATCCCTGTTAGTGAACATTTTTTCTTTGCCAAGATAAACCATCCACCTGACAGGTGTGGCATATTAAGAAGCTGATTGAACAGCTTGATTATTACACAGGTGCACCTTGTGCTGGGGAGAATTAAAGGCCACAGATCTCAGAGGGAGCGTGCACTTGGCATGCTGACTGCAGGAATGTCCACTGGAGCTGTTGCCAGGGAATTGAATGTACAATACCAGTCAAAAGTTTGGACTCACCTACTCATTCAAGGGTTTTTCTTTAGTTTTACTATGTTCTACATTGTAGAATAACACTGAAGACATCAAAACTATGAAATAACACATATCAATTTGTAAGTCGCTCTGGATTAGAGCGTCTGCTAAATGACTTAAATGTAATGTAAAATATGGAATCATGTAGTAACCAAAAAAGTGTTAAAAAAATGTAAAAATAAAGAAAAACCCTTGAATGAGTAGGTGTTCTAAACCTTTTGACCGGTAGTGTAGAATAATATCAAATCAAAGTTTATTTGTCACATGTGCTGAATACAACATGATGTAGACCTTACAGTGAAATGCATACTTACAGGCTCTAACCAATAGCACAAAAAAGGTATTAGGTGAACAATAGGTAGGTAAAGAAATAAAACAACAGTAAAAAAGACAGACTATATACAGTAGCGAGGCTATAAAAGTAGCGAGGCTACATACAAACACCGGTTAGTCAGGCTGATTGAGGTAGTATGTACATGTATAAATGGTTAAAGTAACAATGCATATATGATAAACAGAGAGTATCAACAGTATAAAAATAGGGGTTGGGGGGCGGCACACAATGCAAATAGTCCGGGTAGCCATTTGATTATCTGTTCAGGAGTCTTATGGCTTGGGGGTAAAAATTTTGAGAAGCCTTTTTATCCTAGACTTGGCACTCCGCTACCGCTTGCCATACAGTAGCAGAGAGAACAGTCTATGACTGGGGTGGCTGGGGTCTTTGACAATATTTAGGGCCTTTCTCTGATACTGCCTGGTGTAGAGGTCCTGGATGGCATGCATCTTAGCCCCAGTGCTGTACGCACTACCCTCTGTATTGCCTTGTGGTCAGAGGCCAAATAATTGCCGTAACAGGCAGTGATGCAACCAGTCAGCAGACTCTCTATGTTGCAGCTGTAGACCCCATTGAGGATCTCAGGACCCATGCCAAATCTTTTTAGTTTCCTGCGGGGAAATAGGTTTTGGCGTGCCCTCTTCACGACTGTCTTGGTTTGTTTGGACGATTCTAGTTTGTTGTTGATGTGGACACCAAGGAACTTGAAGCTCTCAACCTGCTCCACGACAGCCCCGTCGATGAAAAAGTGGGCGTGCTTGGTCCTCCTTTTCCTGTAGTCTACAATCATCTCCTTAGTCTTGGTTACATTGAGGGATAAGTTGTTATTCTGGCACCACCCAACCAGGTCTTTGACCTCCTCCCTATAGGCTGTCTCGTCATTGTCGGTGATCAGGTCTACCACTGTTGTGTCGTCTGCAAAATGATGGTGTTGGAGTCGTGCCTGGCAATGCAGTCGTGGGTGAACAGGGAGTACAGGAGGGGACTGAGCACGCACCCCTGTGGAGCTCCAGTGTTGAGGATCCGCGTGGCAGATGTGTTGCTACCTACCCTCACCACCTGGGGGCGGCCCGTCAGGAAATCCAGGATCCAGTTGCAGGGGGGGGGTTTAGTCCCAGAATCCTTAGCTTAGTGATGAGATTTGAGGGTACTATGGTGTTGAACGCTGAGCTGTAGTCAATGAATAGCATTCTCACGTAAGTGTTCCTTTTGTCCAGGTGAAAGTGTGGAGTGCAATAGAGACTGCATCATCTGTGGATCTGTTTGGGCGGTATGCAAATTGGAGTGGGTCTAGGGTTTCTGGGATAATGGTGTTGATGTGAGACATTACCAGCCTTTCAAAGCACTTCATGGCTACAGACTTGAGTGATACGGGTCTGTAGTAATTTAGGCAGGTTTCCTTTGTGTTTTTGGGCACAGGGACTATGGTGGTCTACTTGAAACATGTTGGCATTACAGACTCAATCAGGGACATGTTGAAAATGTCAGTGAAGACGCCTGCCAGTTGGTCAGCACATGCCCGGAGCAGACGTCCTGGTAATCCGTCTGGCCCCGTGGCCTTGTGAATGTTGACCTGTTTAAAGGTTTTACTCACGTCGGCTACGGAGAGAGTGATCCCACAGTCGTCTGGAACAGCTGATGCTCTCATGTATGCCTCAGTGTTGCATGCCTCGAAGCGAGCATAGAAAGGATTTCACTCGTCTGGTCGGCTTGTGTCACTGGGCAGCACGCGGCTGTGCTTCCCTTTGTAGTCTGTATTAGTTTGCAAGTCCTGCCACATAAGACGAACGTTGGAGCCGATGTAGTATGATTTCATCTCAGCCCTGTATTGACACTTTGCCTGTTTGATGATTTTTCGCAGGGCATAGCAGGATTTCTTGTAAGCTTCTGGGTTGGAGTCCCGCTCCTTGAAAGCGGCAGCTCTACCCTTTAGCTCAGTGCAAATGTTGCTTGTAATTCATGGCTTCTGGTTGGGGTGTGTACGTACAGTCACTATGTGGAAGACGTCCTCGATGCACTTATTGATAAAGCCAGTGACTGATGTGGTGTACTCCTCAATGCCATCGGAAGAATCCTGGAACATATTCCAGTCTGTGATAGCAAAACAGTCCTGTAGTTTAGCATCTGCTTCATCTGACCACTTTTTATAGACCGAGTAACTGGTGCTTCCTGCTTTAAATTTTTGCTTTGCGTCTCTGTGTGTGGAGTACAGGTGATCTACATTTTTCCCCCTCTGGTTGCACATTCAACATGTTGATAGAAATGTGGTAGAACTGATTTAAGTTTCCCTGCATTAAAGTCTCTGGCCGCTAGGAGCGCCGCCTCTGGGTGAGTGGTTTCCTGTTTGCTTATTTCCTTATACAGCTGACTGAGTGCGGTCTTAGTGCCAGCATCTGTCTGTGGTGATAAAAACAGACACAAAAAGTATAGCTGAAAACTCTCTAGGCAAGTAGTGTTGCCTGCAATTTATCACAATATACTCTACGTCAGGTGAGCAAAATATAGAGACTTCCTTAGATTTTGTGCACCAGCTGTTGTTTACAAATATGCACAGACCGCCCCCCCTCGTCTTACCGGAGTGCGCTGTTCTATCTTGCCGGTGCAGCATATATCCCGCTAGCTGAATATCCATGTCATCATTCAGCCACAAGTCCGTGAAACATAGGAAATTACAGTTTTTGATGTCCCGTTGGTAGGATATTCGTGATCGTAACTCGTGCAATCATTGGACAATAAATTAGACGTCGGCGAGTAGTATTGACGGTAACGGCAGCTTTCCCAGTCGTTTGCGTCGCTTCATCTTGCAACTAATGGAGATGTCGGACCTGTGGGGTGTTTGGAGAATGGCAGGGTAGCCTAGTGGTTAGAGCGTTGGACTAGTAACCGGAAGGTTGTGAGTTCAAACCCCCGAGCTGACAAGGTACAAATCTGTTGTTCTACCCCTGAACAGGCAGTTAACCCACTGTTCCCAGGCCGTCATTGAATATAAGAATTTGTTCTTAACTGACTTGCCTGGTTAAATAAAGGTAAAAAAAGAAAAGAAAAAATCTTGAGCGTTGTCCTTGTTGTAGAAAAAAACATTTTCTAATCTGAGGTGAATGATCGCTGTCCTGATACCCAGAAGCTCTTTTTGCCGTAAGATACGGTTGCAGAAATATATCTGTAGATGTTAATGAAGCAGTACATACAAATTTGAAGTGTCTTGAGTTATGTTTGCCTGTTCTAGAGTCTTGTAAATATAGGGGGTTGACTGGGACAGGCAATGTAACATCCATACTGTTTTAAGGAAAGGTTTTTGTAAAACAAGCACCTTACAGAGGATCATTGAAACCTTCTCTCTAAACGTTCTCCCGCTGTCCACCAGCAGCACAGACAACCTCCTCATACCCAGCAGTAAGGCGCTACTGGGAGAGGCACGACACATGGACTCCAGGAGGGAGGAAGGGCTAGCGCTGTCCTGGTAACCATAAAGAGGGGACACAGACACATATCATTATGGATGCTGATGTCACTGTTGCCATGAAGTGGTTTACAGAAACCCAGCACAGAGCTCGATAGAGCAAGCTGTATGCTAGACCAGACCAAGCTGTATGCTAGACCAGACCAAGCTGTACCATCTGGTGTTCTGATCTGGAGAGACTCTTCTCTGCCTCGTCAGCATCAGGATGTTGTTGAGGCTCCCCAGAGGATCCACAATAGTCATGTCTCTCTCCTGTGTGAATGAGAACATCAAACAGATGGTAAACTTATGATCTTCTATTGCAATCACAGAGTCTTACAAGAGGCATGAATATGTCTAAAAAGGGCCTAAAAAGGCAACTTTCATCTTGATTTTATAAAATATTGTTTGTGTGGTAAATGTAAAAGGGCCGTTCCACAAAATGGGTTCCTTTTGAGTCCCTTTGATATTTTAAGGAACATTATTCATTGAATTTTAAAAGCATGTTGTATTAGAAGAAGTGCACTTTAAATATAGACCACATGGAGAATTCAATAAATCACATTTAAAAGTCCAAAACATATGAAAAATATATTCAAGTGTAGAACTTCAGTAGAACGCCCTTTAAAAACACAAAATTAGTTCAATAACTGCATAGTTTGTGCCCCTGTTTAAGACAGTACTCACTGGTGTTAATCTGATATTCTGTCTCCTTGTCTTTCACTCCCAAAACGTCTTCCTCCTTCACCTTTACTGAGATAGCATCCTCTTCCTCTTTAAAAGGTTCTATCTCTTCTTTCACTGTAACAGCCTCCTCTTCTTTCACTGTAACAGCCTCCTCTTCTTTCACTATAACAGCCTCCTCTTCTTTCACTATAACAGCCTCCTCTTCTTTCACTGTAACAGCCTCCTCTTCTTTCACTGTAACAGCCTCCTCTTCTTTCACTGTAACAGCCTCCTCTTCTTTCACTATAACAGCCTCCTCTTCTTTCACTATAACAGCCTCCTCTTCTTTCACTATAACAGCCTCCTCTTCTTTCACTATAACAGCCTCCTCTTCTTTCACTGTAACAGCCTCCTCTTCTTTCACTGTAACAGCCTCCTCTTCTTTCACTGTAACAGCCTCCTCTTCTTTCACTATAACAGCCTCCTCTTCTTTCACTGTAACAGCCTCCTCTTCTTTCACTGTAACAGCCTCCTCTTCTTTCACTGTAACAGCCGCCTCTTCTTTCACTATAACAGCCTCCTCTTCTTTCACTATAACAGCCTCCTCTTCTTTCACTATAACAGCCTCCTCTTCTTTCACTATAACAGCCTCCTCTTCTTTCACTATAACAGCCTCCTCTTCTTTCACTATAACAGCCTCCTCTTCTTTCACTGTAACAGCCTCCTCTTCTTTCACTGTAACAGCCTCCTCTTCTTTCACTATAACAGCCTCCTCTTCTTTCACTATAACAGCCTCCTCTTCTTTCACTGTAACAGCCTCCTCTTCTTCTTCCACGACAATGTTCAGCCCCATAGCTTCTTTCTCCGTCCAGCAGACCTCCTCTTCTTTAGCAGGGGAGGAGTAGTTTAGTGAGCCATCTGCTGGCTGGAGTGGGTAACGCAGTTTGGAAACAGTTACTACACTTTTTATATTGGAAAGAACGTCATAATAATATAACAATAAACATACTTATTTATTTCATAACCTTCCCAGTGGGTCAGAAGTTTACATACACTCAATTAGTATTTGGTAGCATTGCCTTCAAATTGTTGAACTTGGGTCAAACATTTCCGGAAGCCATCCACAAGCTTCCCACAATAAGTTGGGTGAATTTTGACCCATTCCTCCTGATAGAGCTGGTGTAACTGAGTCAGGTTTGTAGGCTTCCTTGCTCGCACACGCTTTTTCAGTTCAGCCCACAAATTTTCTGTGGGATTGAGGTCAGGGCTTTGTGAAGGACACTCCAATACCTTGACGTTGTTGACCTTAAGCCATTTTGCCACAACTTTGGAAGTATGCTTGGGGTCATTGTCTGGATGTCTTGAGATATTGCTTCGATATATCCACAACGTTTTCCATCCTCATGATGCCATCTATTTTGTGAAGTGCACCAGTCCCTCCTGCAGCAAAGCACCACCACAACATGATATTGCCACCCCGTGCTTCATGATTGGAATGGTGTTCTTCGCCTCTTTTTCCTCCAAACATAACGATGGTCATTATGGCCAAACAGTTATATTTTTGTTTCATCAGACCAGATGACATTTCTCCAAAAAGTCCAATCTTTGTCTCCATGTGCAGTTGCAAACCGTAGTCTGGCTTTTTTTTATGGCGGTTTGGAGCAGTGGCTTCTTCCTTGCTGAGCGCTCTTTCAGGTTATGTCTATATAGGATTTGTTTTACTGGGATATAGATACTTTTGTACCTGTTTCCTCCAGCATCTTCACAAGGTCCTTTGCTGTTGTTCTGGGATTGATTTGCACTTTTCGTACCAAAGTACGTTCATTTCTAGGAGACAGAACGAGTCTCCTACCTGAGCGGTGTGATGGCTGCATGGTCCCATGGTGTTTATACTTGCGTACTATTGTTTGTACAGATGAACGTGGTACCTTCAGGCATTTGGAAATTGCTCCCAAGGATGAACCAGACTTGTGGAGGTCTAAATATTTTTTTCCGGGGTGTTGGTGATTTCTTTTGTTTTTCCCATGATGTCAAGCAAAGAGGCACTGGGTTTGAAGATAGGCTAATTGACATCATTTGAGTCAATTGGAGGTGTAAGCTGTGGATGTATTTCAAGGCCTATCAGAAGCTTCTAAAGCCATGACATAATTTTCTGGACTTTTCCAAGACTGTTTTAAGGCACAGTCAACTTAGTGTATGTAAACCAATGACCCACTGGAATTGTTATACAGTGAACTATAAGTAAAATAATCTGTCTGTTAACAATTGTTGGAAAAATGACTTGTCTCATGCACAACGTAGATGTCCTAACCGACTTGCCAAAAACTATAGTTTGATAACAAGAAATTTGTGGAGTGGTTGAAAAACGAGTTAATGACTCCAACCTAAGTTCATGTTAACTCCTGACTTCAACTGTAGGTAGCCTACTCCCACTGTATCTGTGAGCTGTCGGCAACACCAACGCCATGACAACGTTTGCTATATAACGCAACAGTTTTTAAAACCATCTGTAGAATTGAAAATGCGATGGAAACCCATTTAACTTCAGTAGATGGGAATTTAAAAGCAAGTTTTTTTATTTGTGCACTACGTCATAACGCAAAGCCTTTTATCCGCAATAAGTCTATTTGATTCAAACATTTCTGGTGGGAGAAAGCGTATATAATTTAATAAAGATTTTAAAATAGTCACATGAAAATCTGTGGTAAATTGTACAGAAACTTAGCTACTAAGGTGGATATTGATCCAACACCTGCTGCTTATTCAAACCAGCCCACTGGGCACAGACGTCAGTTCAACATCTAGATTCTATTTACATTTCTATGAGTGGTCAACTAAAGTGAATTCAACATGAAATCTACACAAAATGTCACCTGTCATTGGATTTAGGTTGCCAGTTGGGTGAAACATAAAATGTCACCTGTCATTGGATTTAGGTTGCCAGTTGGGTGAAAAATAAATATAAATACCTGATGTTCATAGCTTTTTACAAATCCAATCAGTTTTCCACATTAATCAAACATCACATGGAATTATTTTGTTGAAATGTGGAAACAAAGTTTATTCAACCAGTGGGAGGTTTGTAAATGCCCTCGGGAAAGTCAAACGAAGAAATTTTCATTGAGACAATGAAATCTGTAGGAGAGTTGTGGTGGATATTATAAAATAAGGATCTGCTGGAGTCCAAGTCAAACCAAGATTCTTTATTTATTTTATTTAATCCGTGGGCGAGTCAGTGTACTTTTTCATGTCATTAAATCATCAGTGGGCAAACGATGCAAATGTGAACAATGGAGCAAATGCATCACATCCAAATATCACTTGATTATCTGTAGTGCTGGAGGAATGACACACCCAGAAAAACACACACATGGAGTTTAAAAAAGGACCATTGGACACATGGAATCTGATTTACTCTGTATTCAAACTGACATACTCCATATTCAATGAATAGTTTCTAACAAAGACATACAAATATATTTTACAGTATATTTTTTTTTACAATTGAATTTCATTTTATATGGTATAAACAAGTAAACACATTCTCAGTCAACAATAGAAGACAATGGGAGCACTGTGTATGTTATCTGATGAACTTTAAGGTGATGTGAAATCAGTTTACACACTAGGAGAAGTTATTTTTCTGTGGATTCTCACATGCCTTTTAAGTGACATTTGTAAGGTGTGCTCATGAGCTTTCAGCTTTCCTAACTCCGTAGGACTCTTTCCACACTGAGCGCGATGGTATGGTTTCTCCCGTGTGTATTTCGCTCATGATATTTCATGTTTCCTAACTGGTTAAAACTCTTTCCACAATGTGTGCAATGGTATGGCTTCTCCCCTGTGTGAATTCGCTCATGAGATTGTAGGTTTCCTAACAAGCTAAAACTCTTTCCACACTTTGCGCAATGGAAAGGCTTCTCCCCTGTGTGTATTCTCTCATGTCTTTTCAGGTTTCCTAAATGGTTAAAACTCGTTCCACACAAGGCGCAATGGAAAGGCTTTGCTTCGGTGTGTGTCCTCTCATGTCTTTTCAGGCTTCCCAACTTGGTAAACTTAGTTCCACACTGGGAGCAGTGGTAAGGCTTATCCCCTGTGTGTATTTGTTCATGAGATTTCATGTTATCCAACTTGTTAAAACTCTTTCCACACTGTTCGCAATGGTATGGCTTCTCCCCTGTGTGTATTCGCCCATGAGCAATTAGGCTTCCTAAGCGGTTAAAACTCTTTCCACAATGTGAGCAGTGGTAAGGCTTCTCCCCTGTGTGTATTCGGCCATGAGCTTTCAGGCTTCCTAACTGGCTAAAACTCTGTCCACAATGGGAGCAATGGTAAGGCTTCTCCCCTGTGTGTATTCGCTCATGAGCTTTTAGGCTTCCTAACTTGATAAAACTCTTTCCACACTGAGAGCAGAGGTGTCGTCTTGCTGGTTTGGACGTCTCTGGTTCCTCCGAGTTTGGTTTTCCTCCTGCCAAAGACCGTGTTTATTTAAAGAGAGACCAAAATGAAATCTCCACGTGATAAAACTGCCTTGCTATGAGGTTTAATCCAAATCAGATCCCTCAATAACCTGAGGCCAGTTTTTAAACATTTCATAATTTAAAACAATCTTTGTGTGATTTTAAAACAAATCATGTTGAAGAGCTTCCTGGTAATATAGTTACATTACTCATTATGTTTTAGAAGTCATAACACAAAACACAGTTCTATCAGACTCAAGACACAGACATAGACGGATTCCTATCAAGCAGGTGGTTCTAAATATATCACTTTCATAGCTGTATGATACAGAATGTGACCTACACACTTCCTTAAACCTAAAATAAGTAAAGAAGTAATTTTGTGTGGAAGTCAAACACTTGTTTTTTTACATTGGAGACAGACACAAAGCACCTCAGTAACATCTCCCTCTCAAGGGTTTGACACATGCTGTTCACAAATGTTTAACATTTTGAATAATCACTAATGTCATGATATTTTGGGTAAAGTAAAAATAATGAAATATTTGATGTATATAAAAAAAATATATATATCAATATTTTTTTACCCCCTTTTTCACCCCAATTTTTGTCAATTGTTACAGTCTTGTCTCATCGCTGCAACTCCTGTACGGACTCGGGAGAGGCGAACGTCAAGAGCCAACCTGGAAGCCAGCCGCACCAAGGTGTCGGAGGAAACATTGTACACCTGGCAACCGTGGTAGATTGCATGCGTCCGGCCCACCACAGGAGTCACTACAGCGCGATGGGACAAAACCTCCCCCCGCCCGGATGACGCTGGACCAATTGTGCGTCAACTCATGACTCTCCCGGTCGTGGCCGGCTGCGGCACAGCTGGGTATTGAACCAGAATCGGTAGTAACGCAGCTAGCACTGCGATGCAGTGCCTTAGAACGCTGCGCCACTAGGGAGGCTGCATTTATATTTCTGTTCAGTCAAAAGTTTGGACACACCTACTCATTCAAGGGTTTTTCTTTATTTTTGCTATTTTCCACATTGTAGAATAATAGTGAAGACATCAAAACTATGAAATAACACGTATAGAATCATGTAGAAACCAAAAAATTTGAAATAAATCCAAAAATATTTTATATTTGAGCTTCTTCAATGTAGCCCTCCTTCGCCTTGATGACAGCTTTGCACGCTCTTGGCATTCTGTCAACCAGCTTCACCTGAAATGCTTTTTTCAACAGTCCTGAAGGAGTTCCAACATATTCTGAGCACTTATTGGTTGCTTTCTTTCACTTTGTGGTCCAACTCATCCCAAACCATCTCAATTGGGTTGAGGTCGAGTGATTGTGAAGGCCAGGTCATCTGATGCAGCATTCAATCACTCTCCTTACACAGCCTGGTGTGTTTTGGGTCATTGTCCTGTTGAAAAACAAATGATAGTCCCACTAAGCCCAAACCAGATGGGATGGCGTCACGCTGCAGAATGCTGTGGTAGCCAACCTGGTAAAGTGTGCCTTGAATTCTAAATAAATCACTGACAGTGTCACCAGCAAAGCACCCTCACACCTCCTCCATGCTTCACTGTGGGAACCACACATGCGGAGATCCTCTAATTCACCTATTCTGCGTCTCACAAAGACACAGGGATTGGAACCAAAAATGTCAAATTTGGATTCATCAGACCAAAAGGACAGATTTCCACCAGTCTAATGTACATTGCTTGTGTTTCTTGGCCCAAACAAGTCTCTTCTTATTATTATTATTGGTGTCCTTTAGTAGTGGTTTCTTTGCAGCAATTCACTCAGTCTCCTCTGAACAGTT
Organism: Oncorhynchus masou masou; assembly: GCF_036934945.1. NCBI lineage: Eukaryota > Metazoa > Chordata > Actinopteri > Salmoniformes > Salmonidae > Oncorhynchus > Oncorhynchus masou. Next base: position 9,905,753 of record NC_088216.1, on the reverse strand, counting down.
GATGTTGAGATGTGTCTGTGAAGCATTTATTTGGGCTGCAATTTCTGAGACTGGTAACTCTAATGAACTTATCCTCAGCAGCAGAGGTAACTCTAATGAACTTATCCTCTGCAGCAGAGGTAACTCTAATGAACTTATCCTCTGCAGCAGAGGTAACTCTAATGAACTTATCATCTGCAGCAGAGGTAACTCTAATGAACTTATCCTCAGCAGCAGAGGTAACTCTAATGAACTTATCCTCTGCAGCAGAGGTAACTCTAATGAACTTATCCTCTGCAGCAGAGGTAACTCTAATGAACTTATCCTCTGCAGCAGAGGTAACTCTAATGAACTTATCCTCTGCAGCAGAGGTAACTCTAATGAACTTATCCTCTGCAGCAGAGGTAACTCTAATGAACTTATCCTCTGCAGCAGAGGTAACTCTAATGAACTTATCCTCAGCAGCAGAGGTAACTCTAATGAACTTATCCTCTGCAGCAGAGGTAACTCTAATGAACTTATCCTCAGCAGCAGAGGTAACTCTAATGAACTTATCCTCAGCAGCAGAGGTAACTCTAATGAACTTATCCTCTGCAGCAGAGGTAACTCTAATGAACTTATCCTCTGCAGCAGAGGTAACTCTAATGAACTTATCCTCTGCAGCAGAGGTAACTCTGGGTCTTCCTTTCCTGTGGCGGTCCTCATGAGAGCCAGTTTCATCATAGCGCTTGATGGTTTCTGCGACTGCACTTGAAGAAAACTAAAAGTTCTTAACATTTTCCCGGATTGACTGACCTTCGTGTCTTAAAGTAATGATGAACTGTCATTTCTCTTTGCTTATTTGAGCTGTTCTTGCCATAATATGTACTTGGTCTTTTACCACATAGGGCTATCTTCAGTATACCAACTTATATAAACTTTTAACAGGGCATATCAACTATATCACCTTTTAACAGGGCACATATGTTATTTGAAATGCATTCCAGGTGACTTCCCCATGAAGCTGGTTGAGAGAAGGCCAAGAGTGTGCAAGGCAAAGGGTGGCTACTTTGAATAATTTGTTTAACACTTTTTTGGCTACTATATGATTCCATAAGTGTTATTTCATAGTTTTGATGTCTTCACCATTATTCTACAATGTAGAAAATAGTAAAAATAAAGAAAAACGCTTGAATGAGTAGTTGTGTGTCCTAACTTTTGACTGGTAGTGTATATGGCCGCTTCTGTGGGAAATTCAACCTTACACATGTTAACGGAGGTAAGAACGCGCCGTAAGCTCACTCCACAGCCAGCTTGAAACATCATAGATGGAGCTGTCCAACTGGTACTTTTTGTATAGCTCCATCGGTTCATTGTCAAGGAGAGAGGTCACATGTGTTGAGGAGCAGAGGATCACTAGTTTGAGTACAGTATGGGGACAGAGGAGGAAGCTACACTGTTAGCAGCACACTGTCGTCAGTTACACATAAAATCAATAAAGTTAGTAATTTCCAAATGAAACCATGTTCTTTAAGATCTATATGTTGGAGTTCAGGCCTTATTTGACCTGTTAGAGTAGGAAATTAAATGAATTTTGTCCATTACAGAGACGGGGGCCAAGTCTCACAAGAAAAGATTTTCATTCAGTCATATGTCATGGCTTTTAGAAAGGCTTACGGAGCTTGTTTTAAAAATATATATATTTGACATTTTTAACAAGTTCTGTAGATCAGATGTTAATGAAGCAACAGACCACATTGAGGGGTCTTGTATATTGTTTGCCTACTCTAGTCTTGTAAAGATAGGAGGTTGACTGGGACAGGCAATGTAACATCTGTAATGTTAAGGAAAGGTTTTTGTAAAACATGCACCTTACATTGGATCATCTTGAAATTCTCTCTCTAAAGCTACCTTTCATCAAGGTTTTATATGGTCTATTGGTTTCTCTCTTTTCATTGGCAGAATCCTTTTTCAGTGTTATGATATTTATAACATCCATATCCACCAGTCTGTCTTCCTGTCAACTAACAGAACTCTGCTGGTTGTCCTGGTAACAGATACCAGTGGGCAGATCTATTTCATTTGTTCAAACTAAACAAAACTTACTTTGATGAGCTAAATCTGATCCTTCCTTCTCTTGTCGTCCTCTAACAGTTCCACTCAGTCCTGTTGTTTTCCTGCAGTCCACCAGCAGCACAGACAACCTCTTCATACCCAGCAGTAACGTGCTACCAAGAGAGGCACGATACAGGGACTCCGGGAGGGAGGAAGGGCTAGTGTTGTCCTGGTAACCATAAAGAGGAGACACAAACACATATCATTATGGATGCTGATGTCACTGTTGTCATGAAGTGCTTTACAGAAACCCAGCCCAGACCCTGATAGAGCAAGCTGTATGCTAGACCAGACCAAGCTGTATGCTAGACCAGACCAAGCTGTACCATCTGGTGTTCTGATCTGGAGAGACTCTTCTCTGCCTCGTCAGCATCAGGATGTTGTTGAGGCTCCCCAGAGGATCCACCATAATCATGTCTCTCTCCTGTGTGAACGACAACATCAAACAGATGGTAAACCTACGACCATCTATTACAATCACAGAGACCTACAAGAGGCATGAATTTGTCTAAAAGCACCAAAATTGACCACTTTTGTCATGATTTATATCTAGACATGCCTCAAAAATGTAAAAGGGTCGTCCCACGAAATGGCAGAAATTACACACCAATATTGAATTTTAAAAGCCTGTTGACAGCCTAGTGGTTAGGTTGCAAGATCAACGGTTGCAAGATCGAATCCCCGAGCTGACAAGGTAAAAAAATCTGTTGTTTTGCCCCTGAACAAGGCAGTTAACACACTGTTTCTAGGACGTCATTGAAAATAAGAATGAGTTCTTAACTGACTAGTTAAATAAAGGTAAAATAAAATAAAAGATGAGAACTTGAATGTTGACCACATGGAGAATTCAATAAATCTAATTTAAAAGACCCAAAAATATATGTACCAATGGCAGATTGACACTTTAACAATTCCTACAGTACTGAACAACATATTCAAGTGTAGAACTTCAGTAGAATGCCACTTTAAAACCCCACATTAGTTCAACAACGGCATAGTTTGTGCCCCTGTTGAAGACAGTACTCACTGGTGTTAATCGGATATTCTGTCTCCTCCTCTTTCACTCCCAAGACGTCTTCCTTCTTCACCTTTATTGAGACAGCATCCTCTTCCTCTCCAAAAGGTGCTTTCTCTTTTTTCACTATAACAGCCTCCTCGTCCTCCTTTTTCATTCTGAAAGATTCTTTCTCCTCTTCTTTACCAGGGGAGAAGTTCAGTGAGCTCATGGTCAGGGATGTTATCTAGCTAGGTAGCATTAGCAACTAGCCATGTGCTAACCTCAGTAACGTTATATTCAACACGTTTGCAAAATGAATAAGCAAATTAGATTAAAGTTAACCAGTTGAAAAGTCACCAGAAAAGTGTTTAAAATACAGAGATTATCTAATGTACACAAACATGGTCTAAAGCCCGAATCGTTCAGCTTTATGTTGGCTAGCAAGCTACCGAGGTGGTTGAAAGAGTTGGCGCCTTGTTGTTCCTGACGAAACGCCCCGTCCAGTCCATTATACGTCACGCAAGAATCATCACCTGAAAGACGCCCATCGCCATCTGCTGACTGGAGTGGGTAACGCAGTTTGGAAACAATAGTTACGACACTTTTGTATTGGAAAGAACGTTATAATAATTAAACAATAAGATTATATATTTTCTCTTACGTCTTACAAATAATACGTTCCTGTACACAGACGTAGAATCTTAATATGAATATGTGGATGATGAATAAATACATCTATGAATAGGTAGTGTTAATATACATTTGCTCTGTTCATTTTCACATTCGTTTTTATTAGATGTGACCATACTCTTCCCTTAAAGCCACGCTCTATAAGATACAAATCGTCCTGTAAACAACAGACCAAATGTATCACATGCAAATAGCACTTGATTATATGTAGTGCTATACACTGGGTAGACAAAACATTAAGAACACCTGCTCCTTCCATGACTTCGACTGACCAGGTGAATCCAGGCTAAAGCTATGATCCCTTATTGATTTCACTAGTTAAATCCACTTCAATCAGTGTATATGAAGGGGGAGAGACAGGTTAAATAAGGATTTTTACGCCTCGAGACAATTGAGACATGTGTGCCATTCAGAGGGTAAATCCACTTCAATCAGTGTAGATGAAGGGGGAGAGACAGGTTAAATAGGGATTTTTACGCCTCGAGACAATTGAGGCATATGTGTTTTTGAACAGGGTATGGTAATAGGAGCCAGGTGCTCCGGTTTGTGTCAAGAACTGCAACAGTGCTGGATTTTTTTAGCTCAACAGTTTCCCATGTGTACCAAGAATGGTCCACCACCCAAACAGTAGCGGTCAGTGCTGTTTAAGATGAGGGAGGACCATTTTGTTTATCATGAGCAATGCCTTATTTTTACTACAGCATGTTGGATGACTGTCATTCATATTCCAGTCACCCAGTTCAATGTAACAGCGATAGGTTTGGACTACTCCATGATTCTCAGATGTTTCCCTATACCCATCATGAGGTAGCTACAACCTAACCAATGAATGAAAGTTTAAAACATACAGTATATCACAAAAGTTTTTTACATTTTTTGTAAAAAAATAGGGGTGTACTCACTTTTGTTGCCAGCGGTTTAGACATTAATGGCTGTGTGTTGAGTTATTTTGAGGGGACAGCAAATTTACACTGTTATACAAGCTGTACACTCACTACTTTACATTTTAGCAAAGTGTCATTTCTTCAGTGTTGTCACATGAAAAGATATACTCAAATATTTACAAAAATGTGAGGGGTGTACTCCCTTTTGTGACATACTGTATATGCACACAGGTCGAGAGAAAAATGTCCATTCCGCCTTGCACACTCTTTCTTGAATCTAGCTGAAATATAGGGTGTAACCATTAGTCAAGCAGTTTCCAACAAGAGATTATATTGGACAAATTCAGGTATGTTTATCGCTGTTTTGTTTCGTTTAAGTAACATTTGTCAACAGAATCGTCGGAATGAATACACCCCTGATCATGTGTAAACACAGTTCACTTTCACAACAGCCACGTTGTATTCCTTCTCTCCTCCTCTCACCTTTTCCCTTCGCTTCTGGACTTCAATGCACAACACATCAGCTGTATGAGACCAGGCAAAAAAAAACTTTACAAGCCAAACCATTTCATAACTGCTACACACAGCCTACATCGTTGTCATCATATTAGATAAAGTAACATCATAGTCAACAGAGCTAATATAACTAACACGTTAGTAAACCTGCTACAATCATGCAGTAACGTAACAGTGTACAGTCAGTAAGCAGTTTAGCACTTACATTGGCGGGTCCCGTGGCAATAAATTAGTAAAACCAAAAGTTTACCTTGACTTCTCTGATTCTTTCATTGATTGGACAACATGTCAGTTCATGCTGCAAGAGCTCTGATAGATTGGAGGACATCCTCCGGAAGTTGTCATAATTACTGTGTAAGTCTATGGAAGCCTTGAGAACCATAATCCTCCTAGGTTTTGTATTGAAGTCAATGTACCCAGAAGAGGACGCAAAATAGTATGTTTTAATCAATTATTTTGTGACGTGATTATATTTAGTATAGTTTTAACCAAAAAGGATAACTTTTGAAATGTATTACAATTTTTATTTTACTGAAAATCACTGAGGTTGGTGCTCCCCTTCCTCCTCTGAGGAGCCTCCACTGCACCCAAAGGACATCCAGCCAACTTGACACAATTGTGGGAAGAATTAAAGTCAACATGGGCCAGCATCCCTGTGGAAAGCTTTCGACACCTTGTAGAGTCCATGCCCCGACGAACTGAGGCTGTTCTGAGGGGGAAAGGGGAGGGTCCAACTCCATATTAGGAAGGTGTGCCAAATGTTTGGTGGAATCAGTGTACATTGAAAATAAAAGAGAGCCGCACACTCTAAGAGCTCAGATGCAAAAAAAATGCAATACCAACGTTTCGACAGCCAAGCTGTCTTCATCAGGGTATAATCACAAACACTGCGGGATGACTCGTTTATAGTGTCAAAAGACACAGGTGTCTGTAATCATGGCCAAGAGTGGCCTAATATTATTGGTTAATAATGAAATATTAAAATGTCATACAAAGAACAGCATACAAACAACAAATGGATAGCATACGATCATAGATTAATTTAACTACACAAGTTTACAAACAATTACAATGGCAAAGTCACAATAGTCACAAGAATGTCTTCAGATCAGTCTACGTTGAGACCGAAGGGCGCAAGGGTCTTTAAATTAAAGATCCAGGCAGCCTCTCGTTTTAACAATAAATTATCAAGGTCACCCCCTCTCCTAGGGAGGGTGACGTGTTCGATGCCAATATAACGCAGAGACGAAATCGAGTGTCCTGCCTCCAAGTTGGCCGCAACTGGAAAAGTAAAGTTTTTACACCTAATGGTGCTACGATGCTCTGAGATACGTACTTTTAATTTGCGCTTTGTTTTACCTACATACGTTTTTACCACAAGGACAAGTTATAAGAGAAATAACTGCCTTAGTGGAGCACGTAATAACACCTTTTATTGGGATCGATTTTCCTGTTTGTGGGTGTTTGAAGGATCTACATTTATAAGTGCCATTGCATTGAGCACAGCCATTACATTTGTACTTTCCATCCAGTAGGGGCGCAAATAGACGTTGTTCAGGAATATCTTGGGGTGGTAAATCAGAGTGTACCAATTGGTCTCTGAGATTTCTGCCCCGCGAGAATACGACCAAGGGAAGGTCCGAAAACACATTACCGAGACTATCATCGGATTTTAGGATGTGCCAATGTTTGTGAACAATTCCCTTAATTTGTTCAGAGCACTTTGAATAGCGGGTAGTTAGAACGCAAGAATTCGTCTTTTTGCGAGACTGACCTTGAAAAAGGTAATGTCTCGTTTTGTTTTGAATTTTCTCAATGGCAATATTAATCTGATTATTCTTGTAGCCCCTCTCCTTGAACTTTCTTTGCATCTCAGCCATATTTCTGTCGAAATCGGATTGTTTTTTGCAAATTCTTTTGGTTCGATAGAATTGGCTGTAGGGTAAACTGTTTTCCAAGGGAAGTGGGTGACAACTATCGGCCCTCAACAAACTGTTAGGATCAGTTGGCTTCCTGTAAAGATCAGTGTATAAAACATTATCTTCACACAAGATCAGAAGATCAAGAAAACTGATTTGACGTGTATCAGATTGCATAGTAAATCTCAGATGCTCAGAACAGGAGTTAAGAAAAGCATGGAACGTCTGGAGCTGTTTTGCATCACCTCTCCATAGAACAAACATATCATCAATATACCGTTTCCAAATAATGATGTGAGGCAAGAAAACATTTTTTGAGAGGAATCAGTGTACATATCTGCCATTCAGCAGACACTTTTATCCAAAGGGATTTGCAGTCATGTGTGCAAACACTTTACATATGGGTGGTCCCAGGAATCAAACCCATTACCCTGGTTTAAGAAGCACCACACTCTACCAACTGAGCTACAGGACCACAAGGAATGATCACGGAATGATGGAGATAAACACACACACACACACGCACACACACACACACACACACACACACACACACACACACACACACACACACACACACACACACACACACACACACACACACACAGCCTGAGTTTGAAAAATATAATTTAATCAAAGACCATAACATTGAAACTGACATACTCCATATTTAGTTCAAATCAAATGTTATTTGTCACATCAATACAACAAGTGTAGACCTCACTGTGAAATGCTGAATACAACAAGTGAAGACCTTACTGTGAAATGCTGAATACAACAAGTGTAGACCTTACTGTGAAATGCTCAATACAACAAGTGAAGACCTTACTGTGAAATGCTGAATACAAAAAGTGAAGACCTTACTGTGAAATGCTGAATACAACAAGTGTAGACCTTACTGTGAAATGCTGAATACAACAAGTGTAGACCTTACTGTGTAATGCTGAATACAACAAGTGTAGACCTTACTGTGAAATGCTGAATACAACAAGTGTAGACCTTACTGTGAAATGCTGAATACAACAAGTGTAGACCTTACTGTGAAATGCTGAATACAACAAGTGTAGACCTTACTGTGAAATGCTGAATACAACAAGTGTAGACCTTACTGTGAAATGCTGAATACAACAAGTGTAGACCTTACTGTGAAATGCTGAATACAACAAGTGTAGACCTTACAGGAAACAGCCCAGAAATGCCCCTGTCTGAGTGCATTTGTCTACCACTATGTGTAGCTGTTAGAGATGATGCTAATGATCCACTATGTGTAGCTGTTAGCAATGATGCTAATGATCCACTATGTGTAGCTGTTAGCGATGATGCAAATGATCCACTATGTGTAGCTGTTAGCGATGATGCTAATGACAACCATCTTCTGGTTGTATATATATATATATATATATATATATATATATATAGAGAGAGAGAGAGAGAGAGAGAGAGAGAAGGTAATCAGGGAGGTAATGGAGTCCAGGTGAGTCTGATGATGACAGGTGTGCACCATAATGAGCAGCCAGACGACCAAGAGGCCGGAGAGAGAGCACACGTGACAAACACACGTTTTCTGTTTATGAAGGAATAAATGATAGTCAGGATATAGAACACAAAACAAGAGAAAAAGGTAATTTTACCCCATTAATAACCTTTTACTGCAGGGGGCTAAATCAGGGGCACACCGAGAGTTTTCTTGGTAAATCTACAAATCTACTGTAAAACAAAAGTATCCACATCACACACATGGCTATGCGATTTAAAAAAGAAGACAGCAGTACTGGGTCAGATATAGTTTCCATGTATTTATATTTGAGTTTGCATCTCAATATGACACTTTAAATAAACTCAGCAAAAAAAACTAAACTTCCCCTTTTTCAGGACCCTGTCTTTCAAAGATAATTCGTAAAAATCTTTGACAAAACAATATTGTTAATGTATATAATAGTTGTTTAATAGACATTCTAACAACAATTTGAACCACCCCTGGGTTATGATGTATATAACATTCTAATAACAATTTGACCACCCCTGGGTTATGATGTATATAACATTCTAACAACAATTTGACCACCCCTGGGTTATGATGTATATAACATTCTAACAACAATTTGACCACCCCTGGGTTATGATGTATATGACATGACAAGATACACTGGCTACTTTAGGCATATTTTTTAATGACATGTTTATAATCCAAAAGTATGTTTTTAGAGGGGAGGGGAATACTGTTTATGTTAAACTGTAGAGAACAAGAACCTTTGGTGAATCAAGGAGGGAGGGAGGGAGAGAGAGATGGGGACAGAGAGAGAGGCAGAGAGAGATCAGCGAGTCCCCGATTTCTTAAATACTACACGTCCAGAAGGTTGGTTCTGACAAACGCATTTCAAAGTTTAAATCACATAAATCAAACACTATCACGGGGATTTGTTTTGTTGAAATTACATGGAAACAAAGTTAATTCAATCAGTGGGAGGCTTGGAAATAACTCCAGGAATGTAAAACAAAGAAGTCTTCATTGAGACAATGATGAAACAGCAATCCGTGGGTGAGTTGTGGTGGATATTATAAAATAAGGATGGGCTGGAGTCCAAGTCAAACCAAGATTCATTATTTCTGAGCTCAGAGAGAATAACAGAGTTACACAGCACAGTGTAGACAGTCTGAATTGCTGAAGCATTGGGTGATGAGCACATATCTTTATAGTTGCTTGTTCCTGGGCAGGATATTTTTTCATACAAGGATGCAGGTGCAGCTGGTTTGCAACACAGGATGATATTCCCAGGAAGAGGAGATTATAATAGGACAGTTTCACAAGGTTAGTCACATACTCAGATATGTGGACACATATAATTAACATTTTACATTACAGAGTCAGTGATACATTTCATTTCATTAAATCATCAGTGGGACAATGCAAATGTCAACAATGGAGCAAATGCATCACATCCAAATATCACTTGATTATCTGACCATTTAAACACAAGGAATCTGATTTACTCTTTATTCAAACTGACTCCATATTCAATTCATGTTTTCTCCCCTGTGTGGACTCTCACGTGTCTTTTAAGTGACTGTGATGAGTAATATGTCTTCCCACAGTCTGAGCATTTGTAAGGCTTCTCCCCTGTGTGTATTCGCTCATGAGCCATCAGGCTTCCTAACTCGCTAAATCTCTTTCCACACTGGGAGCAGTGGTAAGGCTTCTCCCCTGTGTGTATTCTCTCGTGTTTTTTTACTGATTACTTTTCTATTCTCTCGTGTATTTTCAGGGTAAAACTCTTTCCACACTTGGAGCAGTGGTATGGCTTTTCTCCTGTATGTATTCTCTCGTGTATTTTCAGGCTCCATAATGTTGTAAAACTCTTTCCACACTGGGAGCAGTGGTACGGCTTTTCTCCTGTATGTATTCTCTGGTTACAACCTGTTCCAATTTTCAGTGTCCCTATCGTTGTAAAACTCTTTCCACACCGGGAGCAATGGTACGGCTTCTCACCTTTCTGTAATCTCTCAGGTCGTTTCAGGTCCCTTAACTGGTTACAACCTGTTCCAAACTGGGAACAGTGGTAAGGCTTCTCCCATGTGTGTATTCTCCCATGTTGCTTCAGGTGTCCTTTCTGGTTAAAACTCTTTCCACACTGAGAGCAGTGGTAAGGCTTCTCCCCTGTGTGTATTCTCTCATGTGTTTTCAGGTTACATAACAGGGTAAAACTCTTTCCACACTGGGAGCAGAGGTAAGGCTTCTCCCCTGTGTGTATTCTCTCATGTTGTTTCAGGTCCCTTAACCCGTTACAACCTGTTCCACACTGGGAGCAGTGGTAAGGCTTCTCCCCTGTGTGTATTTTCTCATGTTGGTTCAGGTGTCCTTTCTGGTTAAAACTCTTTCCACACTGGGAGCACTGGTGTCGTCTTGCTGGTTTGGACATATCTGGCTCTGGTTCCTCCGAGTCTGGTCTCTCTCCTGCCAAAAACAGATTGTTTATTTAAATAGACCTGAATGAAACCTCCACATGATAAAATAGCCTTGCAACGAGGGAAAATCCTAATCAGATCCCTCAATAACCTATAGCCAGTATTAACAATCTTGTTGTGATTTTAAAACAAATTATGTTGTAGAGCTTCCTGGTAATTACTAATAATATGTTTACATTACTTATTTTATTAATTCTGTTTTACAAGTCAGAACACAAAAAAAATGAAACAGTTCTCGGACACTGAAGACACAGACGTCGCTGGATTCCTATCGAGCAGGTGGCTCTGAATAAATAACCTTCATAGTTGTATGAATAGTTGTATGTACAGAATGAGACCTACACACTTCCTTGAATCTAAAATAAGTAAAGAAGTAATTTTATGTGAAAATCCAAAACAGGTTTTCGACACGCTATTTAATTTATTTAGACGTTAACACATTTTCAACACTTTGACTGTCACTGAAGTCAAGACATTTTGGGTAAAGTAAAAAAATAAGGGGAAATATTTTTGGGAAATGTCCTAAAACTGTTAGTAACTATATATAGTACATCTATATATATATATAGCCATATAATAAGGTCTGAAAGGGCTTGGTCAGTCACATGTCATCAATTCACTCTATATAGCACATCTGATAGTAACTATATATAGCACATCTGATTATAACTATATATAGCACATCTGATAGTAACTCTATATAGCACATCTGATAGTAACTATATATAGCATATCTGATAGTAACTCTATATAGCACATCTGATTATAACTATATATAGCACATCTGATAGTAACTATATATAGCACATCTGATTATAACTATATATAGCACATCTGATAGTAACTATATATAGCACATCTGATAGTAACTCTATATAGCACATCTGATAGTAACTCTATATAGCACATCTGATAGTAACTCTATATAGCACATCTGATTATAACTATATATAGCACATCTGATAGTAACTATATATAGCACATCTGATTATAACTATATATAGCACATCTGATAGTAACTCTATATAGCACATCTGATAGTAACTCTATATAGCACATCTGATAGTAACTCTATATAGCACATCTGATAGTAACTATATATAGCACATCTGATAGTAACTATATATAGCACATCTGATTATAACTATATATAGCACATCTGATAGTAACTCTATATAGCACATCTGATAGTAACTCTATATAGCACATCTGATAGTAACTCTATATAGCACATCTGATAGTAACTCTATATAGCACATCTGATAGTAACTCTATATAGCACATCTGATAGTAACTCTATATAGCACATCTGATAGTAACTATATATAGCACATCTGATAGTAACTCTATATAACACATCTGATAGTAACTCTATATAACACATCTGATAGTAACTCTACTGAACTAAAATATAAACACAACATGTAAAGTAGAGGTCGACCGATTATGATTTTTCAACGCAGGTACCGATTATTGGAGGACAAAAAAAAAAGTCAATACCGATTAATTGGCCGATTTATTTATTTATTTTATATATGTAACAATTACAACAATACTAAATGAACACTTATTTTAACTTAATATAATACGTAAATAAAATCAATTTATTCTCAAGTAAATAATGAAACATGTTCAATTTGGTTTAAATAATGCAAAAACACAGTGTTGGAGAATAAAGTAAAAGTGCAATATGTGCCATGTAAAAAAGCTCAAGTTTAAGTTCCTTGCTCAGAACATGAGAACATATGAAAGCTGGTGGTTCCTTTTAACATGAGTCTTCAATATTCCCAGTTAAGAAGTGGTAGGTTGTAGTTATTGTATGAATTATGATATTATTTCTCTCTAAACCGTTTGTATTTCATATACTTTTGATTATTGGATGTTCTTATAGGCACTATAATATTGCCAGCCAAATCTCTGGAGTTGATGGGCTTGAAGTCATAAACAGCGCTGTGCTTCAAGCATTGCGAAGAGCTGCTGGCAAACGCAGAAAAGTGCTGTTTGAATGAATGCTTATGAGCCTGCTGCTGCCTACCACCACTCAGTCAGACAAAGAAATGGTCTTCACACAGTTCGCAACGAGCCAGGCGGCCCAAAAGCGAATGCGCTTTGTTAAATCATCACCTGTTTGGCGAAGTAGGCTGTGATTCGATAATAAATTACCAGGCACCACATTTATTATATGCAACGCAGTACAACTATGTGTAGTTAACTAGTGATTATGTTAATATTGATATTCTAGATTCTGGAAACTTCTCCTTTAAAGCATCATTGAGAAATAACAAATTGAAGTTGGAACATTTGTAGACTAACGGTTAAGAATGTTGGGCCAGTAACCGAAAGGTCTCCGGTTTGAATCCCCACGACGGCAAGTAGTATGTTTCATCATTAGATGCTACAGTCCTCCTTTAAGACTCCATAATGTTTCATCATTAGATGCTACAGTCCTCCTTTAAGACTCCATAATGTTTCATCATTAGATGCTACAGTCCTCCCTTAAGACTCCATAATGTTTCATCTGTAGATGCTACAGTCCTCCTTTAAGACTCCATAATGTTTCATCATTAGGTGCTACAGTCCTCCTTTAAGACTCTAATATTTGAAGAATCTAGATATAGTGTACTGTAACTATTATATATAGATAGAAATGCTTTTCATTTAATCATATTTCATGGCTTTTAGAAAAATCTTACGGAGCTTGTTTTAAATATATATATATTTGCAATTTTTAACAAGTTCTGTAGATCAGATTTTTTATTTATTTCACCAGATAGGCAAGTTGAGAACAAGTTCTCATTTACAACTGCGACCTGGCCAAGATAAAGCAAAGCAGTTCGACACATACAACAACACAGAGTTACACATGGAGTAAAACAAACATACAGTCTATAATACAGTAGAAAAACAAGTCTATATACAATGTGTGCAAATGAGGTGAGATAAGGGAGGTAAGGCAATAAATAGGCAATGCTGGCGAAGGACAAACAGTATAGCAATTAAACACTGGAATGGTAGATGTGCTGCAAATGAATGTGCAAAGTAGAAATACTGGGGTGCAAAGGCGCAAGATAAATAAATAAATACAGTAGGGGATGAGGTAGTTGTTTGGGCTATTTACAGATGGGCTATGTACAGATGCAGTGATCTGTGAGCTGCTCTGACAGCTGGTGCTTAAAGCTAGTGAGGGAGATAAGTGTCTCCAGTTTCAGTGATTTTTGTAGTTCGTTCCAGTCATTGGCAGCAAAGAACTGGAAGGAGAGGCGGCCAAAGGAGGAATTGGCTTTGGGGGTGACCAGTGAGATACACCTGCTGGAGCGCCTGCTACGGGTGGGTGCGGCTATGGTGACCAGCGAGCTGAGAGTGTACAGGTCGCAGTGGTGGGTAGTATATGGGGCTTTGGTGACAAAACGGACGGCAATGTGATAGACTGCATCCAATTTGTTGAGTAGAGTGTTGGAGGCTCTTTTGTAAATGACATCGCAAGTCGAGGATCGGTAGGATGGTTAGTTTTACGAGGTATGTTTCGCAGCATGAGTGAAAGATGCTTTGTTGTGAAATAGGAAGCCAATTCTAGATTTAATTTTGGATTGGAGATGTTTGATGTGAGTCTGGAAGGAGAGTTAACAGTCTAACCAAACACCTAGGTATTTATAGTTGTTCACATATTCTAAGTCAGAACCGTCCAGAGTAGTGATGCTGGACGGGCGGACATGTGCAGGCAGCGATCGGTTGAAGAGCACGCATTTACTTTAACTTGTATTTAAGAGCAGTTGGAGGCCACGGAAGGATAGTTGAATGGCATTGAAGCTCGTCTGGAGGGTAGTTAACACAGTGTTCAAAGAAGGGCCAGATGTATACAGAATGGTGTCGTCTGCATAGAGGTGGATCAGAGAATCACCAGCAGCAAGAATGAAGCAATACAGACCACATTGAAGTGTCTTGAGTTTAGTTTGTATGTTCTAGAGTCTAGTAAAGATAGGGGGGTTGACTGGGACAGACAATGTAACATCCATAATGTTTTGAGAAAATGTTTTTGTAAAACAAGCACCTTACATCAGATCATCTTGAAACTTTCTCTTTAAAGCTAACTTTCATCAAGGTTTTATATGGTCTATTGGTTTCTCTCTTTTAATTGTCAGAATCCTTTTTCAGTGTTATGATATTCATAACATCCATATCCACCAGTCTATCTTCCTGTCAACTAACAGAACTCTGCTGGTTGTCCTGGTAACAGATACCAGTGGGCAGATCTATTGTATTTGTTCAAACTAAACTACAGCACTTACTTCGATGAGTCAAATCTGATCCTTTCTTCTCTTCTCCTCCTCTCACAGTTCCACTCAGCCCCGTTGTTTTCCTGCAGTCCACCAGCAGCACAGACAACCTCTTCAAACCCAGCAGTAAGGTGCTACCAGGAGAGACACGATACAGGGACTCCGGGAGGGTGGAAGGGCTAGCGTTGTTCTGGTAAACATAAAGAGGGGACACAGACACAGACCGTTATGGATGCTGATGTCACTGTTGTCATGAAGTGCTCTACAGAAACCCATCCCAGACCCAGAGAGAGCAAGCTGTATGCTAGACCAGACCAAGCTGTACCATCTGGTGTTCTGATCTGGAGAGACTCTTCTCTTCCTCGTCAGCATCAGGATGTTGTTGAGGCTCCCCAGAGGATCCACAATAGTCATGTCTCTCTCCTGTGTTAACGAGAACATCAAACAGATGGTAAACTTATGATATCCTATTGCAATCACAGTCTTACTACAAGAGGCATGAATATGTCTACAAAGGGCCTAAAATGGCCACTTTCATTATGATTTTATAAAATATTGTGTGATGCAAATGTAAAATGGTGCCTTTTGTGTCGCTTTGATATTTTAAGTAGAAATGACGCACCAGTATTGCATTTTATATTAGATGTAGGGCACTTTAATAAATCTAATTCAATAAATCTAATTTAAATCTCCCAAAAACACATGTCGCAATGGCAGATTGAACTAACAATTTATACAGTACTGAACAACATATTCAAGTGTAGAACTTCCATAGAATGCCCCCCTTCAACAACTGCATAGTTTGTGCCCCTGTTAAAGACAGTACTCACTGGTGTTTATCGGATCTTCTGTCTCCTCCTCTTTCACTCCCAAAATGTCTTCCTCCTTCACCTTTATTGAGACAGCATCCTCTTCCTCTCTAAAAGCTTCTTTCCCTTCTTTCATTATAACAACCTCCTCTTCTTTTATCATTCTGAAAGCTTCTTCCTCTCTTTTCACTGTAATATCCTCCTCTTCTTTTATCATTCTGAAAGCTTCTTCCTCTCTTTTCACTGTAATATCCTCCTCTTCTTTTATCGTTCTGAAAGCTTCTTCCTCTCTTTTCACTGTAATATCCTCCTCTTCTTTTATCATTCTGAAAGCTTCTTCCCCTCCTTTTACCGTAATATCCTCTTCTTTTATCATTCTGAAAGCTTCTTCCTCTCTTTTCACTGCAACACCCTCCTCTTCTTCTTCTTCCACGACAATGTTCAGTCCCAGAGCTTCTTTCTCCATAGAGTAGACCTCTTCTTTAGCAGGGGAGGAGTAGTTTAGTGAGCTCATGGGCAGGGATAGTTAGTTAGCATTAGCGACTAGCCTAATGCTAACCTCAGTATCAATGTTTAACACGTTTGCAAATTAAGTTGACCAGTTGATTCGTCAACAGAAATGTGTTTAAAACACAGATTAGCTGATGTACACAAACATGGTCTAAAGGGAGGAGAAGTTTAGTGAGCTCATGGTCAGGGATGTTAGCTAGTTAGGTAGCATTAGCGACTAGCCTAGCCAGTATCAATCTTTAACAAGTTTGCAAATTGAACAAGCACATTTAGGTTAAAGTTAACCATTAGATAAGTCAACCGAAATCTGTTTAAAACACTGAGATTAGCTAATGTACATTAACATGGTCTAAATAATCAATCTTTCAGTTTTATGTTGGCTAGCAAGCTACCGAGGCGTTTGAAAGAGTAGCCGTGTTGTTGTTCCTGAAGAAGCGTCCCGTCCAGTCCATTATACGTCACGCAAGAAGCGTCACCTGAAAGACGCAGCTCGCCATCTGCTGGCTGGAGTGAGTAACGCATTTTGGAAACAATAGTTACTACACTTTTTGTATTGGAAAAAACGTCATAATAATTTAACAATAAACTGATATATTTTCAGTCACGTCTTAGAACTAATAAGATTTGATTTAATAATTTCCTGTACACAGACGTAGTTCTTAATATGAATATGTGGATGATGAATAAATACATCTATGAATAGGTAGTGTGTTAAGACACATTTTCTCTGTTCATTTTTCACATTCGTTTTTATCTCGATGTGACCATACTATTCCCTTAAAGCCAAATAGCACTTGATTATATGTAGTGCTATACACTGAGTATACAAAACATTAAGAACACCTGCTCCTTCCATGACTTAGACTGACTAGGTGAATCCAGGCTAAAGCTATGATCCCTTATTGATGTCACTAGTTAAATCCAATTCAATCAGTGTAGATGAAGGGGGGGAGACAGGTTAAATAAGGATTTTTAAGCCTTGAGACAAATGAGACATGGATTGTGCATGTGTGCCATTCAGAGGGTGAATTTATTTAACTCTTTGCAAACTGGAAACCATTTATCCGGAGGCTGCATTCATTGTTGCTGGGGATTTTAACAAGGCTAATCTGAGAACAAGACTCCCTAAATTTTATCAGCATATCAATTGCGCAACCAGGGGTGGAAAAACCTTGGATCACTGTTACTCTAACTTCCGCAACGGATATAAGGCCCTGCCCCGCCCCCCTTTCGGAAAAGCTGACCACGACTCCATTTTGCTACCATTTTGCTATACCTGCCTACAGACAAAAACTGAAAAAAGAAGCTCCCACGCTGAGGTCTGTCCAACGCTAGTCCGACCAAGCTGACTCCACACTCCAAGACTGCTTCCATCACGTGGACTGGGACATGTTTCGTATTGCGTCAGATAACAACATTGACGAATACGCTGATTCGGTGTGCGAGTTCATTAGAACGTGCGTTGAAGATGTCGTTCCCATAGCAACGATTAAAACATTCCCTAACCAGAAACCGTGGATTGATGGCAGCATTCGCGTGAAACTGAAAGCGCGAACCACTGCTTTCAATCAGGGCAAGGTGTCTGATAACATGACTGAATACAATCAATGCAGCTATTCCCTCCGTAAGGCTATCAAACAAGCAAAGCGTCAGTACAGAGACAAAGTAGAATCCCAATTCAACGGCTCAGACACAAGAGGCATGTGGCAGGGTCTACAGTCAATCACGGACTACAGGAAGAAATCCAGCCCAGTCACGGACCAGGATGTCTTGCTCCCAGGCAGACTAAATAACTTTTTTGCCCGCTTTGAGGACAATACAGTGCCACTGACACGGCCTGCAACGGAAACATGCGGTCTCTCCTTCACTGCAGCCGAGGTGAGTAAAACATTTAAACATGTTAACCGTCGCAAGGCTGCAGGCCCAGACGGCATCCCCAGCCGCGCCCTCAGAGCATGCGCAGACCAGCTGGCTGGTGTGTTTACGGACATATTCAATCAATCCCTATACCAGTCTGTTGTTCCCACATGCTTCAAGAGGGCCACCATTGTTCCTGTTCCCAAGAAAGCTAAGGTAACTGAGCTAAACGACTACCGCCCCGTAGCACTCACTTCCGTCATCATGAAGTGCTTTGAGAGACTAGTCAAGGACCACATCACCTCCACCCTACCTGACTCCCTAGACCCACTCCAATTTGCTTACCGCCCAAATAGGTCCACAGACGATGCAATCTCAACCACACTGCACACTGCCCTAACCCATCTGGACAAGAGGAATACCTATGTGAGAATGCTGTTCATCGACTACAGCTCGGCATTCAACACCATAGTACCCTCCAAGCTCGTCATCAAGCTCGAGACCCTGGGTCTCGACCCCGCCCTGTGCAACTGGGTACTGGACTTCCTGACGGGCCGCCCCCAAGTGGTGAGGGTAGGTAACAACATCTCCTCCCCGCTGATCCTCAACACTGGGGCCCCACAAGGGTGCGTTCTGAGCCCTCTCCTGTACTCCCTGTTCACCCACGACTGCGTGGCCACGCACGCCTCCAACTCAATCATCAAGTTTGCGGACGACACAACAGTGGTAGGCTTGATTACCAACAACGACGAGACGGCCTACAGGGAGGAGGTGAGGGCCCTCGGAGTGTGGTGTCAGGAAAATAACCTCACACTCAACGTCAACAAAACTAAGGAGATGATTGTGGACTTCAGGAAACAGCAGAGGGAACACCCCCCTATCCACATCGATGGAACAGTAGTGGAGAGAAAAGCAAGTTTTAAGTTCCTCGGCATACACATCACAGACAAACTGAATTGGTCCACTCACACAGACAGCATCGTGAAGAAGGCGCAGCAGCGCCTCTTCAACCTCAGGAGGCTGAAGAAATTCGGCTTGTCACCAAAAGCACTCACAAACTTCTACAGATGCACAATCGAGAGCATCCTGGCGGGCTGTATCACCGCCTGGTACGGCAACTGCTCCGCCCTCAACCGTAAGGCTCTCCAGAGGGTAGTGAGGTCTGCGCAACGCATCACCGGGGGCAAACTACCTGCCCTCCAGGACACCTACACCACCCGATGTTACAGGAAGACCATAAAGATCATCAAGGACATCAACCACCCGAGCCACTGCCTGTTCACCCCGCTATCATCCAGAAGGCGAGGTCAGTACAGGTGCAGCTTCTATCTCAAGGCCATCAGACTGTTAAACAGCCACCACTAACATTGAGTGGCTGCTGCCAACACACTGACACTGACTCAACTCCAGCCACTTTAATAATGGGAATTGATGGGAAATTATGTAAATATATCACTAGCCACTTTAAACAATGCTACCTTATATAATGTTACTTACCCTACATTATTCATCTCATATGCATACGTATGTACTGTACTCTATATCATCGACTGCATCCTTATGTAATACATGTATCACTAGCCACTTTAACTATGCCACTTTGTTTACATACTTATCTCATATGTATATACTGTACTCGATACCATCTACTGTATCTTGCCTATGCTCTTCTTGCCTATCTTGCCTATGCTCTTCCAGATCTGCCAGTCAACCAGACTCTTCCAGATCTGCCAGTCAGCCAGACTCTTCCAGATCTGCCAGTCAACCAAACTCAGTCAACCAAACTCTTCCAGATCTGCCAGCCAACCAGACTCTTCCAGATCTGCTAGTCAACCAGACTCTTCCAGATCTGCCAGACTCTTCCAGATCTGCCAGTCAACCAGAATCTTCCAGATCTGCTAGTCAACCAGAATCTTCCAGATCTGCTAGTCAACCAGACTCTTCCAGATCTGCTAGTCAACCAGACTCTTCCAGATCTGCTAGTCAACCAGACTCTTCCAGATACGCTAGTCAACCAGACTCTTCCAGATACGCCAGACTCTTCCAGATCTGCCAGTCAGCCAGACTCTTCCAGATCCGCTAGTCAACCAGACTCTTCCAGATCCGCTAGTCAACCAGACTCTTCCAGATCCGCCAGTCAGCCAGGATCTGCCAGAACTGCCAGCCAGCCAGGATCTGCCGGATTCAACTGCCTGGCTGGGCTTCCTCTCAGTGCTGGGCTTCCTCTCAGTGCTGGGCTTCCTCTCAGTGCTGGGCTTCCTCTGTCCGGAGCTGCCCCTCTGTCCCGAGCTGCCCCTCTGTCCCGAGCTGCCCCTCTGTCCCGAGCTGCCTTTCTGTCCCGAGCTGCCCCTCTGTCCGAGCTGCCCCTCAGTCCAGTGGGGTTCTGGGTGAGGACTACTAGGCCATGGTCGGCGGCGAGGGTGGACAATCCTAGGACGCGAGGAGGGGGGACTAAGACATTCATGGAGTGGGTTCCACGTCCCGAGCCGGAGATGCCGCCATGGACAGGCGCCCACCCGGACCCTCCCTATTGTTTTGATGTGCGTCCGGGAGTCCGCACCTTAGGGGGGGGTTCTGTCACGCCCTGGTCTATATTTATTATGTTATCTTCAATTATTGAGTCAGGCCAGGGTGTGACATGGGTTTATTTGTAGTGTGTTTCGTCTTGGGGTTGTGTGGGGTGTATAGATTAGTCTATGGCTGCCTGAGGCGGTTCTCAATCAGAGTCAGGTGATTATCGTTGTCTCTGATTGGGAACCATATTTAGGTAGCCTGGGTTTCACCGTGTGTTTGTGGGTGATTGTTCCTGTATCTGTGTTTGTTGCACCAGTCAGGGCTGTTTTGGTTTTCGACGTTTGTTGTTTTGTATTGTTCGTGTTTCGTCATAATTAAAGATGTATCGAACGAACCACGTTGCATTTTGGTCCGATCCTTATTCCACCTCTTCGTCAGAGAAGGAGGTAGAAGAAAGCTGTTACATCATCACTACATTATGCAAGGATCTCTGTGTTGATGATGCCAGGCGTTATTTCAATCCGGATATAAAGGGTTATACCTGGACAAGCAAAACTATGTCACGTAAATCTAGAATTGATTCATTCCTAATGTTACGGATACAGTTATCCAGGGTGTGTGTGTATCCTGTGTGTTCTTTTCTCTCCTTCTCTCCTCACAGGTGGCAATCATCAGTCACCAATCAATCAGAAGACACACCTCCTATTTCCATTACCCTATCACATCCCTTTTCCCTTGGTTTAAAAACCCTGTCCCATGTTTCCTCTGGAGCTCCATCTCTCTGTCAATGCCATCTGTCTGTAGATCTCTCTGTCAATGCCATCTGTCTGTAGATCTCTGTCAATGCCATCTGTCTGTAGATCTGTCAATGCCATCTGTCTGTAGATCTCTTGTCAATGCCATCTGTCTGTAGATCTCTTGTCAATGCCACCTGTCTGTAGATCTCTCTGTCAATGCCATCTGTCTGTAGACCTCTCTCTCAATGCCATCTGTCTGTAGATCTCTTGTCAATGCCACCTGTCTGTAGATCTCTCTGTCAATGCCATCTGTCTGTAGACCTCTCTGTCAATGCCATCTGTCTGTAGATCTCTTGTCAATGCCATCTGTCTGTAGATCTCTTGTCAATGCCATCTGTCTGTAGATCTCTTGTCAATGCCATCTGCCTGTAGATCTCTGTCAATGCCATCTGTCTGTAGATCTCTCTGTCAATGCCATCTGTCTGTAGATCTCTTGTCAATGCCATCTGTCTGTAGATCTCTTGTCAATGCCATCTGTCTGTAGATCTCTCTGTCAATGCCATCTGTCTGTAGATCTCCCTGTCAATGCCATCTGTCTGTAGATCTCTTGTCAATGCCATCTGTCTGTAGACCTCTCTGTCAATGCCATCTGTCTGTAGATCTCTTGTCAATGCCATCTGTCTGTAGATCTCTTGTCAATGCCATCTGTCTGTAGATCTCTTGTCAATGCCATCTGTCTGTAGATCTCTTGTCAATGCCATCTGTCTGTAGATCTCTTGTCAATGCCATCTGTCTGTAGATCTCTCTGTCAATGCCATCTGTCTGTAGATCTCCCTGTCAATGCCATCTGTCTGTAGATCTCTTGTCAATGCCATCTGTCTGTCGATCTCTTGTCAATGCCATCTGTCTGTAGATCTCTGTCAATGCCATTTGTCTGTAGATCTCTTGTCAATGCCATCTGTCTGTAGATCTCTCTGTCAATGCTTGTTTTTTTCTTTTGGTTGATAGAAAAGCCAGATTAAACAGCCAGGAAATGCCCCTGTCTTGAGTGCATTTGTCTACCACTATGTGTAGCTGTTAGCGATGATGCTAATGACAACCATCTTCTGCTTGATGTAAAAGCTTTCCCAAAAAATCTTGTCAATTAAATGTTAACTACAAAGTAGTCTATGCCTCCCTGGCAGAATGATATCATTAGCACCAATCCAGTTGTGATTTGTTCAGTAGACTCTGCAATCACATGTGTGCTACAGAGACACCACTAACCAAGCAAGGCTCTTGTGTGCTACAGAGACACCACTAACCAAGCAAGGCTCTTGTGTGCTACAGAGACACCACTAACCAAGCAAGGCTCTTGTGTGCTACAGAGACACCACTAACCAAGCAAGGCTCTTGTGTGCTACAGAGACACCACTAACCAAGCAAGGCTCTTGCTGGTGACACTTGAATTAAAGGGTATCTACAAACAAAAAAAATGTAAATTTCTTAGATTTTTCTCAGACTTCAAAAGTGGTCTCTTGGTGTGGTTTAATAAGTATTGTTCAGGACCAGTGGTGGAACTAGAGTTTTATACATGGGGTGGCCAAGGCTACTTCAGGGGGTCCATAGACCATGACAGAAAATGTGTGTGTAACCCTAACCTGGCATCTAAGGCGCGTAAATGAATCCTATAACTGCTGATTAGAGGTAGAAGTGATCATTCACTGATCCCGAAGTTCTTCAATGTGCCAGATAGTGAGGATAAGGGTTACTTCACTAGAATTCAATGTGCCAGATAGTGAGGATAAGGGTTACTACACTAGAATTCAATGTGCCAGATAGTGAGGATAAGGGTTACTTCACTAGAATTCAATGTGCCAGATAGTGAGGTCCATTAGGGTTACTACACTAGAATTCAATGTGAGGTCCATAAGGGTTACTTCACTAGAATTCAATGTGCCAGATAGTGAGGATAAGGGTTACTACACTAGAATTCAATGTGCCAGATAGTGAGGATAAGGGTTACTACACTAGAATTCAATGTGCCAGATAGTGAGGATAAGGGTTACTACACTAGAATTCAATGTGCCAGATAGTGAGGATAAGGGTTACTACACTAGAATTCAATGTGGCAGATAATGAGGTTCAAATATTTTTTTTTGCTCTGCAATCTCTTCAACCCCTTTCCATAGTTCTCCAAAGTAACCCTCACTTCTGTCGTCCTGTAATGTGTCTGTAAGGACACCTACTTGATCCACAGCCCTTCCTGTCATGTGTCTGTAAGGGCACCTACTAGATCCACAGCCCTTCCTGTCATGTGTCTGTAAGGGCACCTACTAGATCCACAGCCCTTCCTGTAATGTTTCTGTAAGGCACCTACTTGATCCACAGCCCTTCCTGTCATGTGTCTGTAAGGGCACCTAGTAGATCCACAGCCCTTGCTAGGTCAAGAGCGCTTGATTGGAGCATGTCAGAAAGACATTTGGCATCACCAAGCACTTTACAAAAGGTAACCAAAAGCCCTATGAAATGTAAATCTATCTGAGACAGAAGGCCCCTTGCCTCCACCGATCAATCACCACTATTTTCAAGTGTGATATCCTGTAAGCACTCTCAGATCTGCTGGAAGCCTGTCCCTCAGATTACGGCATGCCATGTATCTGCAGGCACACCTTACATCCGTAAGTCTCCGTAGTTCCCCGGGCTGCTGCTGTGGATACAGCTCTTTCTGAACTGCAAGCCACTTGAGATGAACGCATGAGCCAGATACAAAGTTATAAAGCTTCTGCAGGAGAGTAAAACAGTGAACTGCCTCGGGCACTGATTTTTACAGCATCGACAAGAATCAAATTCAAACAACAATGTGCATTACAGTGCACATAAAATGCAAATCTTGCACTGTTCTTAATCCGTGCAGACACACCAGAATGCTTTCCGCTCACGACGGGTGCACCGTCACAGCGTTGCCCCACAAGATTATTTCTGTAGTCCAGACCCTGCTTTTCAAGGCAATCAATTATAATTTGTATGAGATCTGCTGCATCTAAGCTTTCAGCTGACTGAAAGTGTAAAAAAGCTTTTGTGAATGGGCCCCATTGTAGTAGTACCTCACAACTAAAGACGTTTGTTATTTTGTCTGTGTCATAGGTCATCAGAGTGCGCTGCTGAACATTGTATGCTGAAAAACAGTTATTTTTGATTTATAACATTACCGCTATTCATTAAATATGAATACAGAACATGTTTTTGCACGGATTCTGTGACGCAGGGCCCCTGTTTCTTGTCCCGGAATCCCTCTTCATTGAATAGTATTTGTTTTACAGTCCTTCTATGGGGGGCAGAATTGGTATCTCCTCCTCTTGCCTGCCCCAGCTGCAGCCTCAGATGGATCAGGACAAGATTCAGCCCCCTGAAGAGCTTTCACAAGCGCTGCAGAGGCCGCTGTGAAGGGCAGGCGCTCCCTTCTTTGAATGTGTGGGGTTACAAGTGCCTTTCACAGCTGCTCCAGGAACAACACCCTCTTGTTCTACTTATCAGGCATCCAGGTAGGGTTGATCTGGTTCTGTATCATGAAGGCATTGTATGAGGACACATCAATGATGTTATGGAAGATGACCAGGGGCCAGCGGGCGGTCATTCTCCTGCAGCTGTAAGTTCCAATCTCCTTGTACAGGTTGTCAACGCCTCCTTTATTGTGGTTGTAGTCCAGGATGATGTCCGGCTTCCTGTCCTCACGATCACTGATCTCAGCCGTTTTGTGCAGTGTGGTCAGGAAGACCACATTATTGCTCCTCTTTGGGAGGTAAGAGACTAGAGTGGTGGTAGGGGTGAAGGCAAACTTTGATGAGAAGGCCTCTCTTCCCCTTGTTGAGAGGAGTGCAGGGGGGAGCTCAGGCTTGTTCTTTATAACTGTACCAACCATGGTGATCTTCCTCTTCAGGAGATGCTGGCTGAGTTCAATCAGTAGCACACATAATCTCAATTTCTCATTGTGTTTGTGTGTGTATGTGTCTTTGTGTTTTTTGTGGTGTGTAAATGATTGTATAACTGCCAGGTCAAAAATGACCCTAAGACAAATCGTTGAACCCCGGTGTTGTACAGCTTTCATGGAAATATGAACAAAGGCGATGTTTCACTTTTCCTAATGTTGGGGTCACTCTAGGAAAAGTCATAAAATTTCAAATTGAATAAATATAATTTGGGGGGGTTTTCTTTGCTGTTAAACATAGTGGTGGGTCATTTTTTTGACCCTAAGACAACACATGGCTTAAAGAGCTGATTGACTCTCTGCTCGACACAAACAAAAAGACCCATCACATCTGACCCTGTGCCTTCTGACTCGTGGCATTGAACGCTTCAGTGGGGTTCTTTCTCTTCACAACTGGCTACGTGATTATTGCAACTCAATGGGTATATAACCATTTCAATACCTTCTGTGTCTGTCTGTGTCTGTCTGTGTCTGTGTCTGTCTCTGTCTCTGTCTCTGTCTCTGTCTGTCTGTCTGTCTGTCTGTCTGTCTGTGTCTGTCTGTGTCTGTCTCTGTCTGTCTCTGTCTGTCTCTGTCTGTCTCTGTCTGTCTGTCTCTGTCTGTCTGTCTCTGTGTCTGTCTGTCTCTGTGTCTGCCTGTCTGTGTCTGTCTGTCTGTGTCGGTCTGTGTCTGTCTGTCTGTGTCTGTGTGTGTCTGTGTCTGTCTGTGTCTGTGTCTGTCTGTGTCTGTGTGTCTGTGTGTGTCTGTCTGTCTGTGTCTGTCAATGGGTATATAACCATTTCAATACCTTTTGGAAACAAAACCAGTTTTATAAGGAGGATGCGATCCACCAAAATAATGTTGGTTTTCTGGATCCTTCCACAGCATTATAAGGATGCGTTGAGACAACGACTTATCAATGACCCAAGCCCAGCTCAGCTCATCCTTACCGTTGGGACGCAGCATAGTCATAATGCTCCAGCAAATGTACATTGCACCAGGGGTGTCGGTAGACACAATATATGTAACCTAATTGATGTCCCTCGAACTGCTATGAATGCCTCTATTGATCCTACAGCTATTGTCAGTAGTAATCATGTGCCTACGAACCCGATTTATACTGTCAGCACTGAGCCGGTGTGCCCTAGGAGGAAGTCCACTGTGTGCAGCTCACCCTGTAATAACATCAATAACATGAGCATGTCTACTGCTAAGCTTCCCAGTAAAGCAATAAAAACACGTAAACATCCCCTCCCCCCAAAAAAGTGCGCAAAATAGCCCACGTTAACATAAAAAGCTTCAGAAACTCGGTTCACGAAATCAATCATTTGCTCGTAACAGATGACATTCGTATTCTGAAACTCACTTAGATAATACCTTTTGATGATACAGTGGAAACAATACAAGGTTATAAACATTAACAGAGAGGATAGAAATGGTGGAGATGTTGCTGTATATATTCAGAACCACATTCCTGTAAAGGTTAGATAGGATTTCATGTTAAATACTGTTGAAGTATTGTGGCTGCAGGTTCATCCGCCTCACCTAAAGCCCATTCTGGTGGGAAGCCGCTATAGACCACCAAGTGCTAACAGTCAGTATCTGGATAACGTGTTGTGAAATGATTGATAATGTATGTTATGTCAATAGAGAGGTTTACTTTCTGGGTGATTAAAAAAATTAACAGGCTTTCATCAGGCTACCCACTCAAGAGAACTCTTCAAACTGTAATTTGTGCCTGCAACCTGGTTGAGGTTACCAATCAACCTACCAGGGTATTTACAAACAGTACAGGAAAGAAATCATCAACATGTATTGATCATATCTTTACTAAATGCTGCAGAGGTTTGTTTGAAAGCAGTGTCCAAATCCATTGGATGTAGTGATCACAATATAGGAGCCATATCTAGGAAAACCACCGTTCCAAAAGCTGGGCCTACTATTATATATAAGAGGTCATACTATAGGTTTAGTAGTGATCACAATATAGGAGCCATATCTAGGAAAACCACAGTTCCAAAAGCTGGGCCTACTATTATATATAAGAGGTCATACTATAGGTTTAGTAGTGATCACAATATAGGAGCCATATCTAGGAAAACCACAGTTCCAAAAGCTGGGCCTACTATTATATATAAGAGGTCATACTATAGGTTTAGTAGTGATCACAATATAGTAGCCATATCTAGGAAAACCACCGTTCCAAAGGCTGGGACTAATATTATATATAAGAGGTCATACTATAAGTTTAGTAGTGATCACAATATAGGAGCCATATCTAGGAAAACCACAGTTCCAAAAGCTGGGCCTACTATTATATATGAGGTCATACTATAAGTTTAGTAGTGATTTTTTAATTTTTTTATTGAACCTTTATTTAACTAGACAAGTCAGTTATGAACAAATTCTTATTTACAATGACGGTCTACCAAAAGGCAAAAGGCCTCCTGCGGGGACGGGGTCTGGCATTTAAAATATTAAATGAATACAATATGAATACAGGACAAAACACACATCACAACAAGAGAGACAACACAACACTACGCAAAGAGAGACCTAAGACAACAACATAGCAAGGCAGCAACACATGACAACACAACATGGTAGCAGCACAACATGGTAGCAGCACAAATCATGGTACAAACATTATTGGGCACAGACAACAGCACAAAGGTAAAGAAGGTAGAGACAACAATACATCACACAAAGCCACGACTGTCAGTAAGAGTGTCCATGATTGAGTCTTTGAATTAAGAGATTGAGATAAAACTGTCCAGTTTGAGTGTTTGTAGCAGCTCATTCCAGTCGCTAGCTGCAGTGAACTGAAAAGAGGAGCGACCCAGGGATGTGTGTGCTTTGGGGACCTTTAACAGAATGTGACTGGCAGAACGGGTGTTGTATGTGGAGGATGAGAGCTGCAGTAGATATCTTAGGTAGGGGGAGTGAGGCCTAAGAGGGTTTTATAAATAAGCATCAACCAGTGGGTCTTGCGATGGGTATACAGAGATGAGGAGTGCAGTGATGTGTCCTATAAGGAGAATGGTGGAAAATCTGATGGCCGAATGGTAGCTGGGTTAAAAGAGGAGCGATTACGATAGAGGGAACCAAGTCTAGATTTAACTTTAGCCTGCAGCTTTGATATACGCTGAGAGAAGGACAGTGCATCGTCTAGCCATACTCCCAAGTACTTGTATGAGGTGACTACCTCAAGCTCTAAACCCTCAGAGGTAGTAATCACACCTGTGGGAAGAGAGGCATTCTTCTTACCAACCCACATGACCTTTGTTTTGGAGGTGTTCAGAACGAGGTTAAGGGTAGGGAAAGCTTGTTGGACACGAAGAAAGCTTTGTTATAGAGCATTTAACATAAAATCCGGGGAGGAGCCAGCTGAGAATAAGACTATCATCTGCATATAAATGGATGAGATGAGCTTCCTACTGCCTGAGCTACAGTTGAAGTCAGAAGTTTACATACACCTTAGCCAAATACATTTAATCACCCAATTTTTCAGTTTTTGATTTGTTAAAAAAGTTTGAAATATCCAATAAATGTCGTTCCACTTCATGATTGTGTCCCACTTGTTGTTGATTCTTCACAAAAAATACAGTTTTATATCTTTATGTTTGAAGCCTGAAATGTGGCAAAAGGTCGCAAAGTTCAAGGGGGCCGAATACTTTCGCAAGGCACTGTAAATGGATGAGAGAGCTTCCTACTGCCTGAGCTACAGTTGAAGTCAGAAGTTTACATACACCTTAGCCAAATACATTTAAACTCATTTTTATACAATTCCTGACATTTAATCCTCGTAAAAATCCCCTGTCTTAGGTCAGTTAGGATCACCACTTTTATTTTAAGAATGTTAAATGTCAGAATAATAGTAGAGATAATTATTTATTTCAGCTTTTATTTCTTTCATCACATTCCCATTGGGTTAGAAGTTTACATTCACTCAATTAGTATTTGGTATCATTGCCTTTAAATTGCTTTACTTGGGTCAAACGTTTCAGGTAGCTTTCCACAAGCTTCCTACAATAAGTTGGGTGAATTTTGTCGCATTCCTCCTGACAGAGCTGGTGTAACTGAGTCAGGTTTGTAGGCCTCCTCGCTCGCATATGCTTTTTCAATACTGCCCACACATTTTCTATAGGATTGAGGTCAGGGCTTTGTTGTCTTGACTTTGTTGTCCTTGACTTTGTTGTCCTTAAGCCATTTTGCCACATCTTTGGAAGTATGCTTGGGGTCATTGTTCATTTGGAAGACCCATTTGCGACAAAGATTTAACTTCCTGACTGATGTCTTGATGTTTCTTCAATATATCCACATAATTTTCCTACCTCATGATGCCATCTATTTTGTGAAGTGCATCAGTCCCTCCTGCAGCAAAGCACCCCCACAACATGATGCTGCCACCCCCGTGCTTCACGGTTGGAATGGTGTTCTTCGGTTTGCAAGCCTCCCCCGTTTTCCTCCAATCATAACGATGGACATTATGGCCAAATAGTTTCATCAGACCAGGTTTCTCCAAAAAGTACAATCTTTGTCCCCATGTCCAGTTGCAAACCGTAGTGTAACTTTTTTATTTCATTTTGGAACAGTGGCTTGATTTGTCTAATCTTAGCAATTTCTTCTTAGCTCAGCTGATATAGGACTCTTTTACTGTGGAGATAATTGATACTTTTGTACCCGTTTCCTCCAGCATCTTCATAAGGTCCATTGCTGTTGTTCTAAGATTGATTTGCAACATTTTGCACTGTCCACCAGCACTGTAGAAGACTATTACACTCCTGAGCAGTATGATGGCTGCGTGGTCCCATGGTGTTTATAGTTGTCTTTGTTTGTATCAAGATAATTGTGTAGTTTAGAGTGTGTAGACTTAGAGTGATTATCTTAATTTACCGAGACTTAGCTAGCCAGCTATTTGGAACGTAGGAGATGCTGCTAGCTAGCTAGCAACAGGCCAACCTCTACCGAATTGAACTTCAACTACCCGGTCAACATTCCGCGTCGCTCCACAGGTAGTATCACATTTTCATTTCACTTCATTACAGTACAACGGTTTGATTTGTTTGATCGTAGCTAGCCAGCTACATAGACCTCTTTGTATCAAAGACAATTAGTGTATCTAGAAGCGATTTTCTAAACATGACAATATTCTGGAATTTTCCCAGGTGTGTCAATTTAGTGTATGTACATTTCTGGAATACATACAGTGAATTATAAGTTTGAAATAATCTGTCTGTAAACAATTGTTGTAAAAATGACTGTGTCATGCACAAAGTAGATGTTCTAACCGAGCTAGCCAAAACTATAGTTTGTTCATTATATACAATCTACCTGCTGCTATGCTAGCCCCAATAGCAGCACTGTAGTATACACTCGACAAGCGACTTGATTAGTGTAGTGTCAACATCGCAGCCACTACCAGCTAGCCTACAAAGTCAACAACGCAGCAACTGCCAGCTAGCCTACTCCAGCAGTAGGAGCACTGTATCATTTTCAATCATTTTAGTCAATAAGATTCTTGCTACGTAAGCTTAACTTTCTGAACATTCGAGAGTTAGTCCACTTGTTTCCAATCTCCTTTGCATTATTACGTAGCACTTCTGTAGCCTGTCAACTATGTGTCTATCTATCCCTGTTCTCTCCTCTCTGCACAGACCATACAAACGCTCCACACCGCGTGGGACTCCACCATAATCTGTTGGTCCCAGACTGATTTCAAAGGAGTTCCAGGTCTCCGGTAGCCTCTGGAACTGCCGTCTGCGGCCAACAAGGCAAGTTCATCTCAGCCTATGCCTCCCTCCAGTCCCTCGACTTCTTGGCACTTCGGAAACATGGATCACCACAGATAACACTGCTACTCCTACTCTCTCTTTAACTCCCACGTGTTCTCGCACACCCCGAATGAGCTTCTGGTCAGCGGGGTGGTGGCACCGGGATCCTCATCTCTCCCAAGTGGTCATTCTCTCTCTCTCCCCTTACCCATCTGTCAAATCGCCTCCTTTGAATTCCATGCTGTCACAGTTACCAGCCCTTTCAAGCTGAACATCCTTATCATTTAAACCCTCCAGGTTCCCTGGAAATAATCTAATTGATGCCTTGATAAGCTTTTCCTAAGGATCAAATCTCACAGTCCTGGGCATTTCCTCCCCTCTTTCTACCTTTGACTCATTCCTCTCTGCCTCCTTCTTTCCACTCCTCTGCTCTTTTGACCTACCCTCTAATTCCCCCTTTACTTGGTGTTAAGGCAGGCAATGTCGCTTAAGACCTCATCTTTACTAGATGCTGTTCTTCCACTAACCTCATTGCAACTCCCCTCCAAGTCTCCGACCACTACCTTGTATCCTTTTCCCTCTCGCTCTCATCCAACACTTCCCACACTGCCCCTACTCAGATGGTATCACGCCGTCCCAACCTTCGCTCTCTCTCCCCCGCTACTCTCTCCTTCTGCTGAAGAGGATGACTTCCATCCTATCATCTCTTCCCTTAAACAAGTCATACCTTCTCCAACCTATCTCCTGATTCTGCCTCCTTAACCCTCCTCTCTTCCCTGAAGAGCATCCTTTGACTCTCTAGTCCCGCTATCCTCCAGAGCCGGCTCGGTCCTGTCACATTCCGTGAGGATGACTCATTGCGAGCTCACAGAACAGATCTCCGGGTACCGTCTTTAAAAATGGAGGAGAACAAACTCTGCGGACCTGGCATTCTTTCACTCCCTCCTCTCTACATTTTCCTCCTCTGTCTCTGCTGCTAAAGCAACTTTCTACCACTCTAAATTCCAAGCATCTGCCTCTAACCCTAGGAAGCTCTTTGCCACCTTCTCCTCCCTCCTGAATCCTCCTCCCCCTCCCCCCCTCCTCCCTCTCTGCAGATGACTCTCAACCATTTTGAAAAGAAGTCCCTGATATCCGATCCTCGTTTGCTAAGTCAAACGACACCGCTGGTTCTGCTCACTGCCCTACCCTGTGCTCTGACCTCTTTCTCCCCTCTTCTCCAGATGAAATCTCCCTTGAATATCTCTTTCTGCCCAACAACCTGTCCCTGAATATCTCCTTCTTCTCCAGACCATGTCCCTGAATTCTCCCTTTCTGCTGATCAATGTCCCTGACCGCTCTCTCCCTTCCGTCTTCAAGAACCGATGTCCCTGAATATCTCTTTCTGATCCCGAACCGATGTCCAACTACAGACCAGTATCCCTTCTTTCTTTTCTCTCCAAAACTCCCTTGAATATCTCTTTCTGTTGAACCAGCTGTCCCTGAATATCTCTCTCAGAATGACCTTCTTGATCCAAATCAGTCTTTCTGACTGAACCATTCCCTGAATATCTCTTTCTGTATCAACCGATGTCCCACTGAATATCTCTTTCTGCTCTCAACCTGTCCCTGAATATCTCTTTCTGCTGAACTGCCCTTATCTCTTTACTGTTCCCTGAATATCTCTTTCTGACCATCAGATCCTCCTCTCCACCCTCTCCGAATATCTCTTTCTGTTGAACCGATGTCCCTGAATATCTCTTTCTGGCGTGAACGAGATGTCCCTGAATATCTCTTTCTCTCACCACTGGTGTCCCCCAATATCTGTTCTGAACCGATGTCCCTGAATATCTCTATTCTCGCTATACACCAAGTCACTTGGCTCTGTCCCTGAATATCTCTTTCCTATCATTGCTATGCAGACCGATGTCCCTGAATATCTCTTTCTGTTTCCCCCTTCTGATGACCAGGTGAATATCTCTTTCATGTCTGGCAGACATATCAGTGTCCCTGAATATCTCTTCTGCTGAACCTCGGCAAGTCCCTGAATATCTCTTTCCCGGGGAACCGATGTCCCTTCCATATCTCTTTCTGGTTGACAACTCCATTGAATATCTCTTTCTGAGCGCTAAGAACCTTGGCATGATCCTGGACAACACCCTGTCGTTCTCAACCAACATCATGGCGGTCTTTCTGTAGGTTCATGTCCCTGAATATCTCTTCCTGCTGAACCGATGTCCCTGCCTCACACAGGAACGGCGCAGGTCCCTGAAGGCATCTTTCATCTCCCGTCTGGATTCCCTGAATATCTCTTTGGCTGGGAACCCTGCCTGTGCCATTAATATCTCTTTCATCCTGAACCCGCAGTCCCTGGTGTTCTCCTTCTGTTCTCTCACCGATGTCCCTGAATATCTCCACTTTCTGTTGAACCGCATGTCCCTGAAGACCATGGTGCTTTCTGGAGCTGAACCGATGTCCCTGAATATCTCTTTCTGGCCCTGACACCGATGTCCCTGAATCCATCTCTTTCTGCTGAACCTCCCTCCACTGAATATCTCTTTCTGCTGAGCCCAGTCCCTGAATATCTCTTTCTCTGAACCCCCCAATGGTGGAACAAACTCCCTCACGTTCGCCAGGACAGCGGAGTCAATCACCACCTTCCGATGTCCCTGAATATCTCTTTCTGGAACCTAGATGTCCCTGAATATCTCTTTCTGTTGAACCCCCTGTCCCTTAATATTTTTCTATTGTAAAGTGTCCCTGAATTCTCTGGATGTCAGAACCGAATTCCCTGAATATCTCTTTCTGGATAACCGATGTCCCTGAATATCTCTTTAAATGTAATGAACAGACCAGATGTCCCTCCAAAATCAATCTTTGTCCCCATGTCCCTTGAATATCTGGCTTTTTGTATGAACGGTTTTGGAACATGGCTTCTTCCTTGCTGAACGGCCTTCAGGTAATATAGGACTCGGTTGATATGGACTCGTTTTACTGTGGAGATATCTACTTTTGTAACCGTTTCCTCCAGCATCTTCATAAGGTCCATTGCTGTTGTTCTGGGATTGATTTGCACTTTTTGCACCAAAGTACGTTCAGCTCTAGGAGACAGAACTGATCTCCTTCCTGAGCAGTATGATGGCTGCGTGGTCCCATGGTGTTTATACTTGCGTACTATTGTTTGTACAGATGAACGATGGTACCTTCAGGCATTTGGAAATTGCTCCCAAGGATCTACCAGACTTGTGGAGGTCTACATTTTTTTCCTGAGGACTTGGCTGATTTCTTTTGATTTTCCCATGATGTCAAGCAAAATATAAGGCACCCCCAATTGACTCAAATGATGTCAATTAGCCTATCATTCTAAAATGACAATATTCTGGAATTTTCCCAGGTGTGTCAACTTAGTGTAAATACATTTCTGGAAAACAAAATTATAAGTGAAATAATCTGTCTGTAAACAATTGTTGTAAAAATGACTTGTGTCATGCACAAAGTAGATGTCCTAACTGACTTGCCAAAACTATAGTTTGTTCATTATATTATATAAAAAAAATACTAAATATACATCTATATGATGTATTGTTACACCATGTAGGAGCAGTATAGCCCAAGCCTGTTCATTATAAAGTGTAGCTGCAGTGTAGCGTAGTGGTTAGAGCATTGGACTAGTAACTGAAAGGTTGCAAGTTCAAATCCCGAGCTGACAAGGTACAAAATCTGTTGTTCTGCCCCTGAACAGGCAGTTAACCCACTGTTCCAAGGCCGTCATTGAAAATAAGATTAACTGACTTGCCTATTAAATAAATATGTCATCTGCGTTCATTATATACATGATGTATTGTTAACCATGTAGGAGCATTATAGACCGGTCTGTTCATGATATATATCTACATGATGTGGGATAGGATAGATATCACTGCTTATTGTGGTTGTCTGTTTGTTTGACTAATTTTAGCTATGCAAGTCCGTTAAGAACAAATTCTTGTTTTACAATGACAGCCGAACCGCAGCCAAACCCTACCCTGACCTGGGCCAATTATGCGCCGCCCTATGGGACTCCTGATCATGGCCGGTTGTGATACAGCCCGAGATCAAACCAGGAACTAGATGACGCCTCTAGCACTGAGCTGCAGTGCATTAACCTTTGCGCCACTCGGGAGCCCTCATTCAATATATGCACCAATTAACACATGCTTCTGTTTGTACTTTAACATTTAACTCTTTAATGAAATAAATGACAAATAAACCTTTTGTCTGAAAATAAAATGTATCGTATTTTCCTAAATCAAATACATATTCATTTCCTAAACTGCGTTACCCACTCTGGTCAGCAGATGGCGAATGACGTATTCCAGGCAATGCTGCCTGTGTGACGTATAATCTAATGGACCAAGTTTCTTCAACAACCAGGACTGCGACCTCCATAACGGAACATTTCAGCTCTTTGTACGCTTTCGGTGATTATTAGCCACTGTTTTAAACACACGTCTGTCGTATATACTAGTTACCCCTTTTAATATCACATTTACGTTGGTGTTATTCAGCTAGCTGTCTGGTTAAGGTAGCAGTAGCTATAGGTTAGTCGCTAATGCTAACTAGCTAACATCCCCGACAATGACTTCAAAAAGCTACCACACCTCCGCTGAAGAGGATGACAGCTGGACGGAGAGAAACGCTATTGTGAAAGAGGAGAAGGAAGAGGAGGCTGTCACAGTTAAACAAGAAGTAGAGGATGAGGCTGTTACAGTGAAGGAGGAGGGGAAGATAAACAAGCTACCTGCCGTTTTTACACCAAGGAGTTAACTACTGTCACAATGAAAATATCTCTTTCTGAAGAGGAAGACGTTTTTGGAATGACGGAGGAGGGGGATCACTGTCACATTGGAGGAGGAAGAAGGCAGAATGGAGATCTGATTAACACCAGTGAGTTACTGTCTTTAAAAAGCACAAACTCTGCAGTTGTTGAACCGATGTCCCTGAATATCTCTTTCTGCTCCAACCGATGTCCCTGAACCTTTCTGGGGTTATCTCTTTCTGTTGAACCGATGTCCCTGAATATATCTCTTTCTGCTGAACCGATGTCCCTGAATATCTCTTTCCGTTGAACCGATGTCCCTGAATATCTCTTTCTGTTGAACCGATGTCCCTGAATATCTCTTTCTGCTGAACCGATGTCCCTGAATATCTCTTTCTGTTGAACCATGTCCCTGAATATCTCTTTCTGTTGAACCGATGTCCCTGAATATCTCTTTCTGTTGAACCATGTCCCTGAATATCTCTTTCTGTTGAACCACTATGTCCCTGAATATCTCTTTCTGCTGAACCATGTCCCTGAATATCTCTTTCTGCTGAACCAATGTCCCTGAATATCTCTTTCTGCTGAACCGATGTCCCTGAATATCTCTTTCTGCTGAACCATGTCCCTGAATATCTCTTTCTGTTGAACCCCCTGAATATCTCTTTCTGTTGAACTGATGTCCAACGCTTGAACCACTAGGCTACTTTCTACTGAAGTTATGGGTTACGATTCCAGCTTATGGACATTACATTTGCACGCAAAAAAAAATCACAACTTTAATCTCACAGAAAGCACAGACCAAATATAAATTCAATGTTTGGTGTGTTTGTCCAATGCTCTACCCACTTGGGCTCACTGTTCCTAAGCCGTCATTGAAAATAAGGTTTGTTCTTAACTGACTTGCCTAGTTAAATAAAGGTTAAAAAAAACCCCCTAAAAAAAATACCCAGGAAATCGGAATTCTAAATATTGGCATGTTGGAGACATAAAACAAATAGAAGCCTTGTGTTACATGAAATCGACAAGCTTTTTGGGGGAATCAACATATTAGCAAAAGTCTGTGGTCCCCTATGTGGGAAGGGCACTGGTGCACAAATTAAGTTAATTTCCAAATGAAACCACATAAATTATTATCCTTAAATTATCCTTTGGGATTTTGGTAATGACGCCCCCATCTACGTTCCCAGAGTCGGATGAACCAGGGTTAATTTGTATGTCTCTGCGCTAGTTTGAAGGAAGTTGCTAACCTGCAGGAAGTCTGTGGGTGTTTGCTAGCCAGGTCTTCCTGTTTTTAGCTGATAGGAATAGAACCCAGTGTGGTTGTCTGCTGCTATACCATGACAAGCATTCTGAGATGCCGTTCTTTGTCACCAGGATTCTTGCCATTCTCCTTGCCATTCTCCTGCCGCCCACTTACACCAGGGTTACTGGTCCAACGCTCTAACCACTAGGCTACCTGCCACCCCCTTACACCAGGGTTACTAGTCCAATGCTCTAACCACTAGGCTACCTGCCACCCCCTTACACCAGGGTTACTAGTCCAACGCTCTAACCACTAGGCTACCTGCCACCCCCTTTACACCAGGGTTACTAGTCCAACGCTCTAACCACTAGGCTACCTGCCACCCCCTTACACCAGGGTTACTAGTCCAATGCTCTAACCACTAGGCTACCTGCCACCCCCTTACACCAGGGTTACTAGTCCAATGCTCTAACCACTAGGCTACCTGCCACCCCTTACACCAGGGTTACTCGTCCAACGCTCTAACCACTAGGCTACCTGCCACCCCCTTACACCAGGGTTACTAGTCCAACGCTCTAACCACTAGGCTACCTGCCACCCCCTTACACCTGGGTTACTAGTCCAATGCTCTAACCACTAGGCTACCCGCAGCCCTTTGACCTCATCAACGAGCTCTTTTCGCCCACAAAGGACTGCCGCTGACTGGATTCTGTTT
Organism: Oncorhynchus masou masou; assembly: GCF_036934945.1. Classification (NCBI taxonomy): domain Eukaryota; kingdom Metazoa; phylum Chordata; class Actinopteri; order Salmoniformes; family Salmonidae; genus Oncorhynchus; species Oncorhynchus masou. The sequence continues at coordinate 9,867,552 of NC_088216.1, read as the reverse complement.
TTGATTGTCACACCATTCTATTGTAAACCCTAGATACTGTCATGCGTGAGAAACCCAGGAGGCTGTTTCTGAGACACTGGATCCGGCCCGCCTGGTACTGACGACCATACGACGCTCAGAGTCTCTTCGGTCACTTGTTTTCCCATCCTGACCTTCAATCGAACAATAACTGAATTCATCGATGCCTGTCTGCCTGCTTTATATAGCAAGCCACGGCCACACTGTCTGTAGGAGCGATTTTTGTGAACACGGTGGTGTACCTAATAAACTGGCCAGTTTGGGATATAATAAAACACCCATAAGTCAAATGTTTTTTTTAATGTGATTTTTAGGCCATATAGCCGAGACCTACCTATAATTATGCAAACCTAAGGTACTACGACTGAACATTCCAAATGTAAACAAATGTGTTTATGATAGATTTTAATCAAGAAATATTTAAGATCTGAATGTCCGTCTGTCTGTAACGTCCATAACGAAGGGTGTAACATCTATAACGTGTAACATCTGTAACGGAGGGTGTACCGTCCATAACGAAGGGCGGTAGGGCGTAGCGTCCACAGCGGGAGGGCGTGGCGTCCACAGCGGGAGGGCGTGGCGTCCACAGCGGGAGGGCGTAGCGTCCACAGCGGGAGGGCGTGTTGTGTCTTTGGAATCATTAAACTGAAGATTAATCTTTATAAAAATTCTCTGTAATTATTATTATTACATGATTAAACTACTTAATCATGTAACTGTAATTAACTAGGAAGTTGGGGCACCAAGGAAAATATTCAGATTAGAAAGTTATAATTTTCTTAATATAACTTTCAGATATTTTAATATCTGATCAATTAGTCTTCTTATTAATGAATTATTCTTTACCTCACGTTAGTCTCATTCTGAACATCATAAATTGTTGGTTATCTGCATGAACCCAGTCTTCACTATGAGTCATCCATACATCAATTGTATTAGATCATTTATTTACTAACTAAATAAATCACATATAAACAAACAGTAGATATGGTTAGAAGGGGCAGACCAGTAAGGTCATTCTGCCCCTCAGTTAACCCGAAAATAAGAATTTGTTCTTAACTGACTTGCCTGGTTAAATAAAGGAAAATTTAAAAAAAAATAAAACAAGGAAATGATAGCGGAACTGGTATCACGGCTTGGTGGACAAAAGGGAAATGGGGGTCGATCATTATTAGCAATTGAAATAATCCTTTGCACATGAACGCTCAACCATTCGGGAATAATTGCAATCCATATATATATTTACGCTCAGTGTGTCGTCAAGATCTCTGATGGAAAGTTTGTTTCTGTTGGAGAGTTTGTCCGCCCTCTCTCTCGCTCTCTCTCTGCCGTGGTTAGAATGGATAGTTCAGAGTAACATTCATTCAATGTCGTTATAGAATAGATGTTTCGGCGGTTGTCGGTCTTTGCGTTCAATGATACTGAATTCCTAGCTGCAGACCAGTAATTAGTATCAAAGATTTTGTTCTTATTCTGTTGGTTAGATAGTCTAAGAGTTTAACCACGTGGTTAAGAATTCAGCTAGAGAAATGCATGGTCTCTACTCAAAACCTTAGCCCTCTGTGATGAGGTGCTGGTCTGAAGCCTTCTGTGATGAGGTTCCTTGTCTGAAACCTTAGCCCTCTGTGATGAGGTTATTGTCTGAAACCTTAGCCCTCTGTGATGAGGTACTGGTCTGAAGCCTTAGCCCTATGTGATGAGGTACTTCTGAAAGCCATCGAGGTGGGTTTTTATTCGGAACATAGAAAAGGGCTGGTCCCATGACACCAGGTCATGTCTGTGCTCCTGGGGCGTGCCAATGACTTAGTGAAACTTTAAACAGAAATACAATTCTCTCACATCAACATGATTACATAGCATCATATCATTTCACAAATAGTTTCATCTTTACTCATTGATTTTTATATACCACAATTAGATGCAAGCTTCACAACTGAGACTGTTGTTTAAACAGGGTTATGGTAATGTGGCTGTATTGTCTCTCATGAGTTGCACAAAATTGTACCAAACGGACCAGTTCGTAGCTGGCTACCTCACCGACCCTTTATACAATCTCCAGTACAGGAATATTCTTCAGTTCTCGAGTTCTGTGAGGTGGAAGAAAGTCCTTGGTTCTCTCTATGAAAACTCACTCTCTCTTATACTCTGGCCATGAGGAGGAATCTCCTCCAGGATTTTATGACCTGCCTAACAGAGCCTGGTGTAGGGAGTATAGAGAGAGGGGGGATGGTGCTCGCTGTACCCAAAAAGGGCAACGTCATGACAGGTGTACCGTCCATAGCGAAGGGTGTACCATCCATAACGCTTGTTTTCCTCTCTGAATTAATAATGGAAATCCCAATCTTAAAAAATGTATAGTTTTTGTGTTCAGCCAAGCCTATCCTTCGAAATGGCTATCCATGTTATAACTAACACTGGGGGACAGCTGTGAGTGGAGAAACAAGCTCCAAGAGCTCTTTCAAATAGACATGAAATATGATTGACTGAAAAGCCTTTTTTGAGACTTTCCCTCCTACTCTGTAATGGCCAAAATACATTCAATTTCTGACTTAAACTTTTAAAATGAACCCTGAATTCCAATATATATACATTAAGGATAGTTGTGAACGTGGCATTGTTTCAGTTAGGAAAATGTGATGCCAGACAACGTGACAATTAGGTATGTGTTTTCAAAATGCATACTGCCTCCAGCTCACATTGCAAGTCTGCCTACCCTTGACTATGCACTTAAATGGCGAATGGAAGGTGTGCTTCAATTACCAGTTGAGAAATACAAATTGTAGATCTTTTAAATTATTATTATAATTATTATTATTATTATTTTATGTGATTGCATTTAGAATTGTTGCAGTGTCTGGGCTTATTAAAGCAGATGGTTCACTCCAGCAGCAACAAGCTGGTTAAAGAGCAGAAGCAGGCTCTCTGTCTGACAGGTGATATTCCGTTCATAGGCTCTGTATGCTCTCTGTCTGACAGGTGATATTCCGTTCATAGGCTCTCTGTCTGACAGGTGATATTCCGTTCATAGGCTCTGTATGCTCTCTGTCTGACAGGTTTCATTCCGCTCAATGATGCTCTGTATGCTCTCTGTCTGACAGGTGATATGCATTCAAGGCTCTTGTCTGGTGATTTCCATTCAAAATAATGCTTTGTCTGAATGATATTCCGTTTAAGAATCTATACATGTATAATGTTCAATTTGGCATTTTATTACTGCAATTTCATTCCGCTAAATGATGCAAATTTACCTATAGACTGACAGGTTGAATGCATTAACATTGACTGGTATTTCCATTAGCAAAATAATGCTTTTTATTAATTATGTTTAAAATCTAAACCCATTCCTGTTTGTTGGTAAATACATGTATAATGTTAAATTTGGCTGGCGGCAATTATATTTATTACCTCGAGTCTGCGACTCTTTTGAGCAAAACAAGTATTGAGATGATGCGTACTTGAATCCCAACTGCCACTTGTCAACATTCCAAAATTCTAAACCCATTCATGGAATTTTGTGTCTGGCTGCCTGTTTTGTAAAATTGTTCACAATGAAACACTGCCAGACAGTCTCTCACTCTGGTAGTAGATATAGTGAGAAAGTTGTAAATAACTAAATGTGTCTGAAGCCAGTGACTTGATAAGCTGATGGTATCATGGCTGCTCAATATGTCTACCTATTTTCTAGCTTCATTTACAAATAAACATTGGAATTTAGCTGCTAGCAAGGCACTGATAAACAGTGAATTTAGCTAGCTAGCAAGGCACTGATAAACAGTGAATTTAGCTAGCTAGCAAGGCACTGATAAACAGTGAATTTAGCTAGCTAGCAAGGCACTGATAAACAGTGAATTTAGCTAGCTAGCAAGGCACTGATAAACAGGGAATTTAGCTAGCTAGCAAGGCACTGTTAAAATAGGCTTGTCAGAATGAATCTAAGCTAGATCAAGAAATCTGTCATTAATTTGTAAACGTTTTTGCTAAGGTCTTCGTCACGTAATTTTACATCCAGCTAAGGTGTTTGGTGCATTATTTCTCATGTTAAAAAATGTGCATGGAAAACTAGTCAGTGCAGTGATCAGTAAGTATCGATTTGACCGATTTCTGAGAACACGTTTATAACATCACCAGCAAGCTGTCAAACTACTGTTAATAAAGCACAAGCTGTACACACTGTTTATCAGTGCATACTTAAGTATCAGTGCCTTGCTAGCTAGCTAAATTCACTGTTTATCAGTGCTTGTCAAAATTCACTGTTTAATCAAAGTGCCTTGTTAGCTGCTAAACGCTGTTTATCAGTGCCTTGCTAGCTAGCTAAATTCACTGTTTATCAGTATCTTGCCTTTTATCAGTGCCTTGCTAGCTAGCTAAATTCACTGTTTATCAGTGCCTTGCTAGCTAGCTAAATTCACTGTTTAAGGGAGTGGTAGTGGCGATCTTGTTGCTATGGTGAATTTGGAGCAACAGTAACTGCCAGGGTATGATTTTCAGCATAACACTCCCACATTGAAACCACACCCCCAACCACATCCCCAAGACCCAAATCACATTTTTCATAATGAGCACCAGAAAACACATGTGGAATTGCTGCGTTCAGTCCTCATTTAAAGCTACAAAGAGTGTGGGGGGAGGGAGGGGGCTAACTTTTCTAGATGACACTTTGTTTCCAGCTGTTGTACTGCTTGTCTTTGTCCTAGTGATTAACTTGGCCTCAGGTTATTGAGGGATCTGATATTCAACCTCACAGGAATGCAGTTTTATCATGTGGCGGTTTCATTCAGGGCCGAATTCATTTTTGCACACCGTAGCAAAATGTTTTGCAATGGAAAGCAGAAACAAGCATTTCTTATTGGACAAGTTCCGCTAGTCGTCCCTCCCCATTTCGGCCTGTTTGCTTGTGTTTAGTTTCTAGTGAATACAACCTCGATCTCTCTGTTAAAATAAACACTCTGTCTTTGCCAGGAGAGAGACCAGACTCAGAGGAACCAGAGACGTCTGAACCAGCAAGACGACACCACTGCTCCCAGTGTGGAAAAAGTTTTACCCAATTACGGACACTGAAGGTGCATGGAAGAATACACACTGGAGAGAGGCCCTACCAATGTTCCCAATGTGGAAAGAGTTTTGCCCTGTTAGAGAGCCTGAAAATACATAATAGAATACACACAGGAGAGAAGCCTTACCAATGCTCCAAGTGTGGAAAGAGATTTTCACAGTTAAGTTGCCTGAAATCACATGAGATAATACACACAGGAGATAAGCCTCACAAATGCCCTCAATGTGGTAATACTTTTAAGCGGTTAAGTAACCTGAAGGACCATAAAAGAGTACACACAGGAGAAAAGCCTTACCACTGTATCCATTGTGAAGAGCGTTTTAGCTGGTCAAGGCAACTGAAAGCGCATGAGAGAACACACACCGGAGAGAAGCCCTACCAATGTTCCCAGTGTGGAAAGAGTTTTACCCAGCTAGGGAGCCTGAAAATACATAATAGAATACACACAGGAGAAAAGCCTTACCAATGCTCCCAGTGTGGAAAGAGATGTAAACGGTTAAGTTGCCTGAAATCACATGAGATAATACACACCGGAGATAAGCCTCACAAATGCCCTCTATGTGGTAATACTTTTAAGCGGCTAAGTAACCTGAAGGAACATGAAAGAGTGCACACAGGGGAAAAGCCTTACCACTGTTTCCAATGTGAAAAGAGTTTCAGCACGTTAAGGCAACAAAAAGAGCATGAGAGAACACACACCGGAGAGAAGCCCTACCAATGCTCCCAGTGTGGAAGGCGTTTTAACCGCTTAAGTAACCTGAAATCACATGAGTGGACACACAGGAGAGATGCCACATCACTGATCTGTGTGGAAATAGTTTAACCTCATCAGGCATCCTGAAGAGTCATGAGCAAAGCCTTTCCGCTGCTCCCAGTGTGGAATGACATTTACCTGGTTAAGGCAACTGAAATCACATGAAAGAATCCACACGAGAGAGAAATGTTATGAATGCTCTCAAGTGTAGAAAGATATTTACCCAGTTTAGGCACCTGAAAGACCGAGGTTACCCTCTCAGCGGAGAAGCCTTGCCTATGCTCCCAGTGTGGGGAGCGATATTTCACACACAATTACAATTCATGACATAACAGACACATTGCTCCCACACTTGTTCTCATCTTTTACTGAAAATTGGTGTTTTTTCATTTTGTTTATGCTCTTATTTCCATATGAAATCAAATTGGAGAAACACATGTATTTTGAGTAGGTTTTTTTTTTTTTTAATCCCAAAACATGAATTGAATATGGAGTGTGTCAGTTTTTATGTAGATTATGTACACACACGCTGTGATTAAAGTCTTTTTTTTTTACTCTGGTTCTGTTTTTTGTGTTTTTTTAAATCGAGTTGCTATATGTTGTTAATTGAGTGTTATTTGTTGTTAAGCCCACGGGCTCCAGGTCATCTACAAGACCCTGCTAGGTAAAGCTGTACGTTGTTAAAGGTGATCTACTGTTTACATATGTATCTTAAAGCATGTGGCTTTAAAGCCCCCATGCAGTCTTTGTGTTTATTTTTTAATAATCCATTTTCCTGAGAGACAATGAACTTTGGGACAGCTCAGGGCTTTGTTCCATCTTCCGGGTTTCCAGATCATGTTTGTGGTTGGACAAGGGTGAGGGGCATTGTAGTTCATGGTTTCTTGTTGTCTATGAACCTGGTTTAGGGGTTGGGTACAGGATATGAACCTGGTTTAGGATTGGATACAGGATAGGAACCTGGTTTAGGGGTTGGGTACAGGATATGAACCTGGTTTAGGATTGGATACAGGATAGGAACCTGGTTTAGGGGAGGGGTTGGATACAGGATATTAACCTGGTTTAGGGGAGGATTGGGTACAGGATATGAACATGGTTTAGGGGTATGGCTGGATTTTTTAATTTTTTTTATGAACCTTTATTTTACTAGGCAAGTCAGTTAAGAACAAATTCTTATTTTCAATGACGGATAGGAACAGTGGGTTAACTGCCTGTTCAGGGGCAGAACGACAGATTTGTACCTTGTCAGCTCGGGGATTTGAACTTGCAACCTTGGATACAGATATGAACCTGGTTTAGGGGTTGGATACCAACACTCTAACCACTAGGCTACCCTGGTTTAGGGGTTGGATACAGGATATGAACCTGGTTTAGGGGTTGGATACAGGATATTAACCTGGGTTTTGGGATTGGGTACAGGATATGAACCTGGTTTAGGGGGTAGGGTTGGATACAGGATATTAACCTGGTTTATGGGGCCTGGTTTAGGGTTGGATACAGGATATTAACCTGGTTTAGGGGTAGGGTTGGGTACAGGATGTGAACCTGGTTTAGGGGTTGGATACAGGATATGAACCTGGGGTAGGGGGTTGGATACAGGATATGAACCTGGTCTAGGGGTTGGATACAGGATATGAACCTGGTTTAGGGGTTGGATACAGGATATGAACATGGTTTAGGGGTTGGATACAGGATATGAACCTGGGGTAGGGTTGGGTACAGGATATGAACCTGGTTTAGGGGGTTGGATAGGTTGGATAAAGGATATTAACCTGGTTTAGGGGTTAGATACAGGATATGAACCTGGTTTAGGGGAAGGGTTGGGTACAAGATATGAACCTGGTTTGTCATTATGGGGTAGGGTTGGGTACAGGATATAAACCCGGTTTAGGTGTAGGAATGATTACAGGATATGAACTTGGTTTAGCGTACGGTTTAGGTACATGATATGAAGCTGGTTGAGAGAATGCCAAGAGTGTGCAAATCTGTCATCAAACATTTCTAAAAACCTGTTTTATAGACCTAGTCTGTCATTATATACATGATGTATTGTTACACCATGTAGGAGCAGTATAGACCTAGTCTGTTCATTATACATGATGTATTGTTATGTGATGTCATTATGGGTTATTGTGATGTCATTATGGGGTATTGTGATGTCATTATGGGGTATTGCAGTATGTCATTATGGGTTTTTGTGTGTAGATTGATGAGGGGAAAGAAATATTTGATCCATTTTTGAATACGGCTGTATAGACCTTGTTACAAAATGTGGAAAAAGTGAAGGGGTCTGAATACTTTTTCCGAATGCCCTGTAGTCTGGAAAATTATAAGACACGGTCCAATTTAGTTATAGACTCCCGATCATGTCCGGTTTAGAGACAAAAACACTGGTTGTCCCTTCTGTTTGGCATAGTTTTTAATTTATTTTCATTTATTTCGTAAAATAATCATGTTATTCGGTGCTGGTCTAGAATGAGTGCCTTAGATCGCTGTACCACTCGGGAGCCGTCACTCAAGACCAGCACCGATAAACACATGCTTCTGTTTGTACGTTTTCATTTAGCATGATTCTTTTACGAAATAAATGAAAATAAATCAAATACATATTCATTTCCTAAACTGCGTTACCCACTCTCGTCAGTAGATGGCTAATGGCGTCTTTCAGGCAATGCTGCCTGTGTGACGTATAATCTAATGGACGGGAAGTTTGTTCAACCACAACTGCGACCTCGGTTGCAGGAACATTTGAGCTCTTTATACGCTTTCGGTGTTTATTCGCCACTCTGTTTTAAACACATTTCTGTCGTATCTACTAGTTACCCCTTTTAATATCATATGTACGTCAGCTTGCTGTCTGGTTAAGGTAGCAGTAGCACTAGGCTAATGCTAACTGGCTAACATCCCCGACCATGAGTTCAAAAAGCTACCACCCCTCTGCTGAAGAGGATGACTGCAGGACGGAGAGTAACGCTATTGTGAAAGAGGAGAAGGGAGAGGAGGCTGTCACTGTTAAGCAAGAAGTAGAGGATGAGGCTGTTAACGTGAAAGAGGAAGACGTTTCAGTGAAAGAGGAGGGGGAAGTTAAACAAGAGGGTGCAGTTTGTACAGTGAAAGAGGAGGAAGACGTTTCTGGAGTGAAGGAGGAGGGGGAGATCACTGTCACATTGGAGGAGGAAGAAGAGCAGAATGGAGATCTGATTAACACCAGTGAGTACTGTCTTTTAAAAAAGGGGGCACTTTTCTGCAGTTGTTGAATCGATATCCCTGAATATCTCTTTCTGTTGAACCGATGTCCCTGAATATGTATTTCTGTTGAACTGATGTGATTTTAAAGGGTCATTCTCCTGAAGTTATGGGCGATTCCAGCGTTATGGACATTACATTTGCACGCAAAATCACAACTTTAATGTCTCACAGAATTGAAATACAAAATATAAATTAAATGTTTGATGTGTTTGTCTGTAGTACCCTTGAGTGTATACCCAGGAAATCTGAATTCTAAATATTGGCATGTTGGAGAAAAACAAAACAAATAGTAGCTTTTATGGATGTTACATGAAATGGACAAGCTTTTTGCGAGATTGCTAACGAGCGTTAACAAAAATGACTGGAAGTCTATGGGTATATGCTAGCAGATACCTGTAGACTTCCAGCCATTGTGCTAACGCTAGTTAGCAATTGGCTTGCAAAACTACCTCTAACTTCGTTCATACAGGACACAGAGACATACAAATGGTTTCCACAAGTTCATCTGTTATCCACAAGTTCATCTGACTCTGGGGAAGTAGCTCAGTGGCAAAATCCCAAATCAGCCCTTTTAACGTTTATATTTAGGATTTCAGGCTTTATTTGAAACGTTTAGGGAGGAAATTGCCTGAATTTTGACCATTACCTTGTAGGGGGCCAAGTCTAAAAAAAAAATATGTTCAGCCAATCATAGTTCATGGCTTTTAGAAAGGGCTTAGAGAGCTTGTTTTTTCCACTCACCGCTTTCCTCCAGTATGAGCTAAGAAGATGTTAATGAAGCAGTACAGGCCACATTGAAGTGTCTTGAGTTTTGTTTGTGTGTTCTATAGTCTTGTAAAGAGAGGGAGGAGGGGGTGACGGAGAGGAAACATTTTTGTAAGACCTGCAGCATACATCGGATCATATTAAAAATGTATCTGTAAAGAGCACTTTCATCAAGGTTTCTCTCTTTCTCTTTCTTTCTTCTCTCTTTCTTCTCTCTCTCTTTCTTTCTTCTCTCTTTCTTCTCTCTCTCTTTCTTTCTTTCTTCTCTTTCTTTCTTCTCTTTCTTTCTTCTCTCTTTCTTTCTTCTCTCTTTCTTCTCGCTCATATATATGTAGATTTATTTATTTGTATATGTATATATGCTGAAAAAAATGTCTCATATGTCAGTACTATTTGTTTTAAAAAGATGAAGGGTGTTTATCAACTATCTCTGAAATATTCCTGTAGCATTTATTTTTCTATAATTGAGTTTATTGCATAAACGCAGGTTAAACTATTTAAACTTATGGTTGTGGAAGGCATATATTTATCCTAGGTATAATTTCACAAGCCCTGAATTCATTAGATTATTGTTGACTGTTTGAAATGCAGTGTATTTGACCTTTTTAATTGTACGACAAAACTTATTTAGAGAACACATGAACAATTAAGACACTCACCGGCCAATTTATTAGGTACACCCATCTAGTACTGGGTCAGATCCTCCTTTGCCTCCAACCCTAGACACTGTCAGGCGTGAAAAGCCCAGGAGGCCGTTTCTGAGACACTGGATCAGGCCCGCCTGGCACTGACAACGACGTTCAGTCTCTTAGGTCACTTGTTTTGCCCATCTACTTAAAAATATGCCAAATGTAAGCAAATGTGTTATGATAGATTTGAATCAAGAAATATTTAAGATCGGAATGTCTGTCCATTTGTAACATCCATAACGGTTGTTTTCCTCTCTGAAGTAATAATGAAAATCACAATCTTAAATGTTTTTGGTTTGTGTTCAGCCAAGCCTTGCCTTCGAAAATGCCTATCCATGTTATAACTAACACTGGGGGACAGCTGTGAGTGGAGAAACAAGCTCTGTGAGCTCTTTCAAAAAGCCATGAAATATGATTGACTGAAAAGCCTTCTTTGAGACTTGCCCTCCTACTCTGTAAGGGCCAAAATGCATGAAGTTTCGTACTTAATTATGAATGTGGCCATTACAGAAATCATATTGAGATTAGGATTATGGTCATTAATATTAACAGAACATGCAACTCCTGTATTGAAGCAGCCCATAAGACGTCCTTTTCCAAAAAAATTGCCAAAATGCAATTCGCACTAAAACACCATTGTTAAACATCTCCGTCAGGAACTTAGAAAGAGATCTAAAGATGCCTGGTAATATGACGAGGACTGTGTTAATTGAGGACTGTGTTAATTGAGGACTGTGTTAATTGAGGACTGTGTTAATTGAGGACTGTGTTAATTGAGGACTGTGTTTAATTAATGATTTGGACATCGAAAGACAGAACAGGAGCCAAATGCTGACCAATGAGAACCTATGAAATAGGCCTAATTGACTCCACCTTTCTATTGTCTGATTGTTGGCGACTGACTCATTGTTTCATAATGAGCACCAGAAAAACACCTATGGAACTTGGCCTCAGGTTTATTGAAGGATCTGATTTAGATTAAACCTAATAGGAAGACAGTTTTTATCATGTGAAGGTTTCATTCAGGGTCGTATTCATTCGTGAACACCATTTCGTTTTAGTTACGAGTGAATACGACCCTGGTCTCACTGTTAAATTAAACACACGGTTTGTCTTTGGTAGGACAGACACCAGACTCAGAAGATCCAGAGCAAGAGACGTCTGAACCAGCAAGACGACACCACTGTTCCCACTGTGGAAAGACTTTTACCCAGTTACGGACACTGAAGGTGCATGAAAGAATACACACTGGAGAGAAGCCCTACCAATGTTCCCAGTGTGGAAAGAGTTTTATCCAGTTAGGGAGCCTGAAAATACATAATAGAATTCACACCGGAGAGAAGCCTTACCAATGCTCCCAGTGTGGAAAGAGATGTTCACAGTTAAGTTGCCTGAAATCACATGAGAGAATACACACAGGAGATAAGCCCCACAAATGCCTTCAATGTGGTAATACTTTTAAGCGGTTAAGTAACCTGAAAGAACATCAAAGAGTACACACGGGGGAAAAGCCTTACTACTGTTTATATTGTGAAAAGCGTTTCAGCTGGGTAAGGCAACTGAAAGAGCATGAGAGAACACACACCGGAGAGAAGCCCTACCAATGTTCCCAGTGTGGAAAGAGTTTTACCCAGTTTGGGAGCCTGAAAATACATGAGAGAATCCACACAGGCGAAAAGCCTTTCCAATGTTCCCAGTGTGGAAAGAGTTTTAACCGGTTAGGTAACCTGAAATCACATGAGAGGACACACAAAGAAGAAGAGCCACATCACTGCTCCCAGTGTGGAAAGAATTTTACCTCATTCGGCTTCCTGAAGAATCATGAGCAAAGACACACGGGGGAAAAGCCTTTCCGCTGCTCCCAGTGTGGAATTAAATTTACGTGTTTACGGCAACTGAAATCACATGAAAGAATGCACACATGAGAGAAATGTTACGAATGCTCCCAGTGTAGAAAGATATTTACCCAGTTTGGGCACCTGAAAGACTGAGGTTACACACACAGGGGAGAAGCTTTACTCATGCTTCCCAATGTGGAGAGTGATTTTTCAAATACTTACAATTCATGAGTTAACACACACATTCCTCCCACACTTCTCATCTTTTACTGAAAATTTGTGCGTTGTGGTTTTGTTTACGCTCTTAGACTCATATTCATATGGAAATATGTACACTCTCTGTGTACACTACACTCTCTCTGTGATTAAATAGTCTTCTTTCTTTACTCTGGCTCTGTGTGTTTTTCTGTGTGTGTTGGGGATGTGGAACGTCGTTTGGGTCTTTGCGTGTCAAAAAACACACTGACGTGTTTGTTGACAGTGATGCAGGATGATGATGACAAGTTGATAATGATAACATGATAACAAGTTCAAACAGGTGCCATTAATACAGGTAACGAGTGGAGGACAGAGGAGCCTCTTAAAGAAGAAGTTACAGGCTGTGAGAGCCAGAAATCTTGCTTGTTTGTAGGTGACCAAATACTTTATTTTCCACCATAATTTGCAAATAAATTCATTAAAAATCCTACAATGTGATTTTCTGGATTTTTTTTTCTCATTTTGTCTGTCATAGTTGAAGTGTACCTATGATGAAAATTACAGGCCTCATCTTTTTAAGTGGGAGAACTTGCACAATTGGTGGCTGACTGAATACTTTTTTTGCCCCACTGTATGTGTATTGAACAATTTTCCATAGGAAAAACAACGCAACGTGGATGTTGGAGTCTGAGGAAAAAAGTATTTGGATACTGAGTCGACCCATTTCATTGGTCCGCAATCCAACCTTGTTTAACATTATCTAGTCTAAATATGGCACGATTCCACTAATTGTAACCTTCTGCGTCACTTTCAACGAGGGACTTTTTTATCTTGAAGGCAAACCGCAAATTCCACTGTTGTGGCGAGCTTCATAACACGTAACTTCGCTAGTTTTTTTTTCATGAACTGAAGTTCAATAGCCTTGCAGAAGCACCCCCAAATCATCACTGATCATCCGCAAAATTTCACAGTGGTTGCGAGACACTGGCTTGTAAAGGCCTCTACAGGTCTCACCCCCACTGTGAAATTTGGTGGAGGATCTGGGGGTGCTTCTGCAAGGCTGGAATCGAGCAGATGTATATTTGTGAAGGACTCATGAATCATGCCACGTACAAGGTTGTCCTGGAAGAAAACTTGCTTCCTTCTGCTCTGACAATGTTCCCCAACTCTGAGGGGTTGTTTTTTTTCCAGCAGGACAATACTCCATGCCACACAGCCAGGTCAATCATCAAGGTGTGGATGGAGGACCACCAGATCAAGACCCTGTCATGGCCAGGCCAATCTCCAGACCTGAACCCCATTGAAAACCTCTGGAATGTGATCAAGAGGAAGATGGATGGTCACACGCCATCAAACAAAGCCGAGCTGCTTGAATCTTTGCGCCAGGAGTGGCATAAAGGCACCCAACAACATGTGAAAGACTGGTGGAGAGCCAAGACGCATGTAAGCTGTGATTGAATATCAGTATTATTCCACCAAACATTGATTTCCAAACTCTTCCTAAGTGAAAACATTATTACTGTGTTGTTTAAAATTAATATGAACTTATTTTCTTTGCCTTATTCGAGTTGTCATTGTCTGCAAATAAATGCTCTAAATGAGAATATTTTTATTTGGGAGAAATGTTGTCAGTAGTTAATATAATAAAACAAAAATGTTAATTTGACCCAAACACATACTTAGAAATGGTAAAACCAGAGAAACTGATAATTTTGCAGTGGCTGTATGTATTGTTACACCATGTAGGAGCAGTATAGACCTAGTCTGTTCATTATATACATCTACATGATGTATTGTTACACCATGTAGGAGCAGTATAGACCTAGTCTGTTCATTATATACATCTACATGATGTATTGTTACACCATGTAGGAGCAGTATAGACCTAGTCTGTTTATATACATTATGTATTGTTACACCTGTACATGATGTATTGTTAGGAGCAGTATAGACCTAGTCTGTTCATTATATACATCTACATGATGTATTGTTACACCATGTAGGAGCAGTATAGACCTAGTCTGTTCATTATATACATCTACATGATGTATTGTTACACCATGTAGGAGCAGTATAGACCTAGTCTGTTCATTATATACATCTACATGATGTATTGTTACACCATGCAGGAGCAGTAGGATGTTTTACAATGTATTGTTACACCATGTAGCAGACCATTTCAGATATCTTGGGGGTCTGTTCACATCTAACAAATCAGCTTTCTATCTTGAAAAAATCAGCTATCTAATTCTTAAAATATTACATGTTATTGATCAAAAGAACAACATGAAAATTTAAATGAAATATTTCCTTAAACTGCATTACCCGTCCCACTCCAGTCTGCAGATGGCGATATGCGTTTTACAGGCGATGCTGCCGGAGTGTGACGTGGCATTAAATGTAGTGGACGGGACGCTTCTTCAACAACAGCTAATCAGCCACCTCGGTATCTTGCTAGCCAACATAGCCGAAACGTTGGAGCTCTTTAGACGTTTTCGGTGTATATTAGTCAATGTGTTTTAAACACACGTCTGTCGTAGCTACTAGTCAACCAATTCCCCCACCCCGTATTTACGTTGTTAGTTAGCTAGCTAACTTAGCACAAGGCTAGTCGCTTATGCTAACTAGCTAGCTAAAATCCCTGACCATGAGCTCACCAAGGGACTCCCCGCCTGCTAAAGAAGAGGACGTCTGCTGGACCGAGAAACAGGGTCTGTGGCTTAATATTGTCGTGAAAGAAGAGGAGGAAGAGAAGGACGTCACAGTGAAAGGCGATGAAGAAGCTTCCAGAGTGAAAGAGGACGAGACTGGAGATCTGATTAACACCAGTGAGTACTATTTTAAAAACAGGAGCAAAACCTTGTCAAACAACAACAAAATGGCCGCCATGACACTTAAAAAAATTTTTTTTTGTAATTTAGCAGAGGCTCTTATCCAGAACCACTGACAGCAGCGCGACAGAAACACAGAGTTACACGTGGAATAAACACGCGCACAGTCAATAACACAATATAAAAAATATAAAAAAGTCTATATACAGTGTGTGTAAATGGCATGAGGTGGTAAGGCAATAAATAGGCCATAGTAGCAAAGTAATTACAATTTAGCAGATTAACACTGGAGTGATAGATGAGCAGATGATGGTGTGTAAAGTAGTGATACTGGTGTGCAAAAGAGCAGCAAAGTAAATAAAAACAATATGGGGATGAGGTAAGTAGATTGGGTTAGGGTTCCTCACCATCCATAAGATACATTTGTTTTAACCAGGTTTTCCAACTGTACAGTTTGTTTACAAAAACTCATTAAACAAGATATCAGTCAAATCGAGGACTCCAATCAAGTTGTAGAAACATCTCAAGGATGATCAATGGAAACAGGATGCACTGGAGCTCAATTCTGAGTTTCATACCAAAGGGTCTGAATACTTATGTACATAAGGTATTTCTGTGTTTTTTTTATTATAAAAAAATGCATAAAAATCTAAAACCATTTTTTCACTTTGTCATTATGGATATTTAACCTTTATTTAACAAGGCAAGTCAGTTAAAAACAAATTCTTAATTACAATGACGGCCTAGGAACAGTGGGTTGGTTAACTGCCTTGTTCAGGGGCAGAACGACAGTTTTTCTACCTTGTCAGTTTGGGGATTCGATCAAGAAAACTTTCGGATACTGGCACAACGCTCTAAACACTAGGGTACCTGCCGCCCCTGATTGATGGAAAAACATTTATTTAATTCATTTTAGAATAAGCCTGTAACATAACAAAATGTGGAACAAGTCCACCTCTCTGTTTCATGTCTCAGCCCAGCCTGTCTGCCCTCCCAGCTATTGGTTTCATGTCTCAGGTAGCCTGCGAAAGCCAGAATGAATAGAATGCAATAAAAGATTTGGGGGAACCATTAAGCAAGAAAGGCATTTAGCTATATTAGTGCACGTGACAATAAAAATGTGGAACTTGGCCATCTGCCCAAGATTGTTGAACAACTTTATGGAAGCCCATTTTCACTAGATATTTAAAAAAATAATAATAATAATAATTTAAAATGGTACACTACATGACCAAAAGTAATGTAGTGTACCTTTTAAATTATTTAATGCATCACCCTTCAATGGCTTTTAAAAGTAGGGGTGTGGATCAGAAAACCAGTCAGTATCTGTTATAACCCCAATTTGTCTCAAATGGCTGTGCAAGTTGATTGTGGAATGTTGCCCCACTCCTCAATGGCTGTGCAAAGTTGATTGTCCCCCACTCCTCTTCAATGGCATATGATCAGGCTGTTGATTGCCCCACTCCTCTTCAATGAATGTTGCCCCCCTCCTCTTCAATGGCTGTGCGAAGATTGAATTGTGGAATGTTGCCCCACTCCTCATCAATGGCTGTGCGAAGTTGATTGTGGAATGTTGCCCCAATGGCTCCTCATCAATGGCTGTGCGAAGTGATTGTGGAATGTTGCCCCCTCCTCTTCAATGGCTGTGCGAAGTTGATTGTGGAATGTTGCCCCACAATGGCTGTGCGAAGTTGATTGTGGAATGTTGCCCCCTCCTTCAATGGCTGTGCGAAGTGTTGCCCCCTCCTCTTCAATGGCTGTGCGAAGTTGATGGAATGTTGCCCCCCTCCAATGGCTCCTCTTCAATGGCTGTGCGAAGTTGATTGTGGAATGTTGCCCCCTCCTCTTCAATGGCTGTGCGAAGTTGGAATGTTGCCCCCCTCCTCTTCAATGGTTGTGCTGTGCGAAGTGGAATGTTGCCCCCTCTCCTCTTCAATGGCTGTGTTGCCCCCCTCCTCAATCAATGGCTGTGCAAAGTTGATTGTGGAATGTTGCCCCCTCCTCTTCAATGGCTGTGCGAAGTTGATTGTGGAATGTTGCCCCCTCCTCTTCAATGGCTGGAATGTTGCCCCAATGGCTCCTCTTCAATGGCTGTGCGAAGTTGAATGGCTGTGTGGAATGTTGCCCCCCTCCTCATCAATGGCTGTGTGAAGTTGATTGTGGAATGTTGCCCCAATGGCTCCTCCTCATCAATGGCTGTGCGGAATGTTGATTGTGGAATGTTGCCCCCCTCCAATGGCTGTGCGATCAATGGCTGTGTGAAGTTGATTGTGGAATGTTGCCCCACTCCTCATCAATGGCTGTGCGAAGTTGATTGTGGAATGTTGCCCCCTCCTCTTCAATGGCCTCCTCTTCAATGGCTGTGCTTGATTGTGGAATGTTGCCCCACTCCTCTTCAATGGCTGTGCGAAGTGGAATGTTGCCCCCTCCTCTTCAATGGCTGTGCTTCAAATGGCTGTGCGAAGTGATTGTGGAATGTTGCCCCACTCCTCTTCAATGATTGTGGAATGTTGCCCCCTCCTCTTCAATGGCTGTGCGAAGTTGATTGTGGAATGTTGCCCCCTCCTCTTCAATGGCTGTGCAAAGTTGATTGTGGAATGTTGCCCCACTCCTCTTCAATGGCTGTGCGAAGTTGATTGTGGAATGTTGCCCCCTCCTCTTCAATGGCTGTGGCTGTGCGAAGTTGAAATGTTGCCCCATTTCAATGGCTGTGCAAATGTTGCCCCCTCCTCTTCAATGGCTGTGCAAGTGGAATGATTGTGAATGTTGCCCCCCCCTCCTCTTCAATGGCTGTGCAAAGTCCTCTTCAATGGCTGTGCAAAGTTGATTGTGGAATGTTGCCCCCTCCTCTTCAATGGCTGTGCGAAAGTTGATTGTGGAATGTTGCCCCCTCCTCTTCAATGGCTGTGCAAAGTTGATTGTGGAATGTTGCCCCACTCCTCTTCAATGGCTGTGCAAAGTTGATTGTGGAATGTTGCCCCCTCTTCAATGGCTGTGCAAAGTTGATTGTGGAATGTTGCCCCCTCCTCTTCAATGGCTGTGCAATGTTGCCCCACTCCTCTTCAATGGCTGTGCAAAGTTGTGGAATGTTGCCCCCCCTCCTCTTCAATGGCTGTGCAAATTGTGGAATGTTGCCCCCTCTTCTCCTGGCTGTGCAATGGAATGTTGCCCCACTCCTCTTCAATGGCTGTGCGAAGTGGAATGTTGCCCCCCTCCTCTTCAATGGCTGTGCGAAGTGGAATGTTGCCCCACTCCTCTTCAATGGCTGTGCGAAGTTGCTGGATGTTGGCAGGAACTGGAACACTGGCGTACAAGTCGAGCCAATGTCAATGTACATTCAAATTGCCGCTGATTAAAAATGCAATTGTTCTTTATCTGTATCTGACGCTTGTCCAACGTCATAACCCCACTGCCACCATGGGGCACTCTGTCCACAACGTTGACATCCGCAAACCGCTCGCTCGCTCACACGACGCCATACACGCTTTCTGCCATCTGCCTGGTACAGTTGAAACCCGGGATTCAAACATTGAGCACACTTCTCCAGTGGCCCACTGAAGTCTTGTTACAACACCGAACTACACTCAGGTCAAGACCCTGGTGAGGACGATGCACACACGGATGAGCTTCTCTGCGACGGTTTCTGATAGTTTGCAGAAATTGTTCGGGTTGTGGAAAAACCACAGTTTCAACCGCTGTCTGGGTGACTGGCCTCAGACGTTCATGCTGGATGTGGAGATCCTGGGATGGCTTGGTTACACATGGTCTGCGGTTGTGAGGCCGGTTGGGCACACTGCCACGTTTTCTAACATTAAGTTGGAGACGGCTTATTGTAGAGAAATGAACATTTAAATCTCTAACAGCTGTTATGGACTTTCTGCCCGTCATCATGACAATTGCAAGTTCCCTCAACTTGAGACATCTGTGGCATTGTGTTGTGTGGCAAAACTGCACATTTTAGAGTGACCTTTTTATTGTCCCCAGCACAAGACGCACCTCTGTAATGATCATGCTGTTTTAATCAGCTTCTTGATATGCCACACCTGTCAGGTGGATGGATTATGTTGCGTTTTTATATTTTTGTTCAGCCAGCTTAAAGGCAAATACGGCTACTTTTGCTGTTATTCTGGATACATTTGTTTGATGTGACAGTGTTAGCCGTAGATGGCAAGCTAGCAAGCAAGGGATAAGAGGGATGCCAGCCAGCATGGCAATTGGCAACGGGACCTTTTTAAAACAAACTACTAGGTTGCGTCCATAGATGGGGAACAAAATGATTAAGCGATGGGGGCGCATCTCTAGCAACCGAACTGCCATGGGTAGCAACCCTAGATTTCTGTCAGGACTATGTCACATGGAAGGATGAAATGGTATGAAATAATTTATTTAAAATAACGTTTAAGGAAAAATATATCAGTTATTATTTGAATATGTTGCTAAACCGTTGTATATATTATATATTGGCACGGTTGGGGTGGTCCGAGGCAGAACACCTGTGCTAAAATATATCCTCCAACCACCGTTGGATACTCAGGTATTGTCACTTAAATATCATACCCCCAAGACATGCTAACCTCTCACCATTACAATAACAGGAGAGGTTAGCATTATATATATATCATACCCACAAGACATGCTAACCTCTCACCACTAAAATAACAGGAGAGGTTAGCATTATATATGTATCATACCCACAAGACATGCTAACCTCTCACCATTACAATAACAGGAGAGGTTAGCATGATATATATATCATACCCCCAAGACATGCTAACCTCTCAGCATTACAATAACAGGAGAGGTTAGCATTTGGTATTATCACTTTAACACTACAGCCGCTGTTCAATATTTACATTTTAGCCATTTAGCAGACTCTCTGATCCGGAGACTTACAGTACTGAGTCATTTAGCAGACTCTCTGATCCAGAGCCACTACAGTACTGAGTCATTTAGCAGACTCCCAAAGTTGTGGCAAAATGGCTTAATAACCACTCTGGGATATTCGGGACGGTAGCGTCCCGCCAACAGCCAGTGAAAGTGCAGAATGCCAAATTCAAAACAACAAAAATCTCATAATTAAAATTCCTCAAGCATACAAGTATTTTACAGCATTTTGAAGATAAACTTCTCGTTAATCCAGCCACAATGTCTGATTTCAAAAAGACTTTACAGCGAAAGCACCACAAACGATTATGTTAGGTCACCACCAAGTCACAGAAAAACACAGCCATTTTTCCAGCCAAAGAGTGGAGTCACAAAAAGCAGAAATATAGATAAAATTAATCACTAACCTTTGATGATCTTCATCAGATGACACTCATAGGGCTTCATGTTACATAATACACGTATGTTTTGTTCGATAAAGTGCATATTTATATCCAAAAATCTCATTTTACATTGGCGTGTTATGTTCAGTAGTTCCAAAACATGCGGTGATTTTGGAGAGAGCCACATCAATTCACAGAAATACTCATAATAAACATTGATAAAAAATACAACTATTATACATGGAACTTCAGATAAACTTCTTCTTGCAACCGCTGTGTCAGATTTCAAAAAAACTTTACGGAAAAAGCATAATCTGAGAACGGCGCTCAGAACCCAAACCAGCCAGAGAAATATCCGCCATGTTGTGTAGCCAACATTAGTCAGAAATAGCATTATAAATATTCACTTAACTTTGATGATCTTCATCAGAATGCACTCCCAGGAATCCCAGTTTCACAATAAATGTTTTTGTCCAAATAGCTACTTTTGTTAGCATGTTTTGTAAACAAATCCAAAGTCATGAAGCGTGTTCACTAGGAGCACACGAAATGTCAAGTTCCATTACAGTCCGTAGAAACATGTCAAACGATGTATAGAATCAATCTTTAGGATGGTTTTAACATGAATCTTCAACAATGTTCCAACCGGAGAATTCCTTTGTCTGTAGAAAATCAATGGAAGGGGAGCTAACTCTCATGACCGCGTCACGAACCCGTGGCACTCTCCCAGACCACTGACTCAAACAGCCCTTATGAGCCCCTCCTTTACAGTAGAAGCCTCAAACAAGTTTCTAAAGACAGTTGACATATAGTGGAAGCCTTAGGAAGTGCAACATGACCAATATCCCGCTGTATCTTCAATAGGAGCTGAGTTGAAAAACTACAAACCTCAGATTTCCCACTTCCTGGTTGGATTTTTTTCTCAGGTTTTCGCCTGCCATATGAGTTCTGTTATACTCACAGACATCATTCAAACAGTTTTAGAAACTTCAGTGTTTTCTATCCAAATATATTAATATATGCATATTCTAGCTTTTATGGCTAAGGTGTAGCAGGAGGTTCACTTGGGAACCTTATTCATCCAAGCTACTCAATACTACCCCCCCCCCGTCACCAAGAAGTTAAAGGACAACAAAGTCAAGGTATTAGAAGGAGGAGGAGCAGTTCCCCCCCTTACTGCTCCGTAACCAAGCACCAGGGTCTTGAAGATGAGTCATTTTATTGAGGAGATCTAGTCTAGTTTAAACCTTGTAGAAGCCATTTAATAAAAAGGGGCTAGAAGCATCATATACAGTGGAGAATTTTCGATGAACAAATAAAGTTTTCTATGTGAGATGGCTAAATAAAGTATAACATTATTGATTATTATTATTTGTGCCCTGGTACTATAACAGCTCTTTGTCACTTCCCACGAGCCGGGTTGCGACAAACTCATTCTTATGTTTAATAAATGCATCGTATAGTGTGTGTGTGGCAGGCTTACAATGATTTGAGAGTTTGAAAAAACATTTGAGACTGTGCTGACCCTGGTGCTAAGAGGAGGATTCGCAGCCAGAGGTCGAATGTTTTGAAGGGGTACGAGACTATAAAACATTTAGGAACCACTGATGTAGAGGTTTCTTTCAAGTCTCTCTGTTTAACCAAATATTCTGTTTGTCTTCAGCAGGTGAAAGACCAGACTCTCACAGAGGGAAAAGTCCTTCAGGGGAACCAGACCCACAGAAGACCAAACCAGCAAGACCACACCACTGCTCCCAGTGTGGAAAGTGTTTTAGACACTCGGGTAACCTGAAAACGCATGAGATGATACATACAGGAGAGAAGCCATATCAATGCTCCCAGTGTGGAAAGGGTTTTAGACTCTCAGGGCATCTAAAAGTGCATGAAAGAACACACACTGGAGAGAAGCCATATCTATGCTCCCAGTGTGGAAAGGGTTTTGGACACTCGGGCAATCTAAAACTGCATGAAAGAACACACACTGGGAAGAAGCCATATCTATGCTCCCAGTGTGGAAAAGAATTTTTCTCATCTGGGGACCTGAAAAAACATGAGAGAACGCACTTAGTAGAGAGGCCTTTCCAATGTGACCAATGTGGAAAGAGATTTATTCAGTCAGCGCATCTGAGAGATCACGAGAGAATACACCCAGGAGAACAACCATTCCACTGCTCCTTGTGTGGGAAAAGTTTTACCCATTCATGGAACCTGAAAATGCATGAGATGACACACACAGGAGGAAAGCCTTTCAGCTGCTCCCAGTGTGGAAAAAGTTTTAGCCAGTTAGGGACCTTGAAAAAGCATGAAATGACACACACAGGAGAATGATAGAAGCCTTTCCACTGCTCCCAGTGCGGAGGGGTTTACTTGGTTAGGGAATCTGAAAAACGCATGAGCGAACACACAGGGGAGAAGCCCTACCACTGCTCAGACTGTGGAAATAGATTTTCCCAGCTAGGCTCCCTGAAATCACATGAGTGGACACACACTGTGGAAAAGTTTTACCTAGTTAGGGAACTTGAAAATGCATGAGATGACACACAACAGGAGAGATGCCTTTCCACTACTCCCAGTGTGGAAAGAGTTTTAGAAATGCAGGGAACCTGAAAGTGCATGAAAGAGGGCACTATGGAGAGAAGCCTTTCCAATGCTCTCAGTGTGGAAATACATTTTCCCTGTCAGAGGACCTGAAATCACATTGACTTAAGATATTGTGTTTTGGTTTATGCCACATCATATCAATGTATACGAAAGCTTACTCAAAAACAGGGTTACTTTTGTTTTTCTTTAAGACATGATAAATATCTCAAATCAAAATATATATTTTTAAATGTGTATTAATTATGAAGTATAGATTTGAATGTTGGTATTTAAAAATGTAAATTATTATTACAGATGAATAGAATGTACATTTCTAGATTCTAACCTTGAAACCTATTGGATATGATTTGGGTTCTCAGATACTAAAGACGTTTGATTGGATGCATGATTTGGATATTGCAAAGTGTAAATTATTAGATCAGGATCAAAACTGGTGGAGAAACAAAAATAGCATCAATAGGTAAGTATACCAGTTTCATTTGAGTACCAGGATGTTGACAAGAGGGTTTTTTTTGGGGGGGGGGGCTGTGTGTGGGTCTTGGATGGTTGGTGGCCTGGCGTTTGAGACCTTGGGCCGGTGGCCCGAGAGGTTGCTGGTTTGGGTCCCTGATTCGACTGGGTGTGAGATCTGTCAATTTGCCCCTTGGCGTGGCGCTTGACCCAAGTTACTGTTGTGGGTCGCTTTGGATGGGATTGGCTGCTAGATGACTGAATGCAATGTAAATATTGAGTGGCTTCACTGCAGGTAGATTGTATGTATGATTTTTTTTTTTCAAATTCAATAAAATTTAAAAAATGTAACGTGCATTTCTTACATTTCATATGTTTGTCAATCAGCAGATGCTTATCAAATCACATTTTATTGGTCACATGCACATATTTAGCAGATGTTATTGTGGGTGTAGCAAAATGCTTGTTCCTAGCTCCAACAGTGCAGTAGTATCTAACAATTTACATCAATACACATATCTAAAAGAATGAAATATATACATTTTAGGACTAGCAATGTCAGAGTAGCTGGCATTGACTAAATACAGTAGAATAGAATACAGTATATACATATGAGTAAAGCAGTATGTAAACATTATTAAAGTGACCAGTGATTCCATGTCTATGTCTATAGGGCAGCAGCCTCTAAGGTGCAGGGTTGAGTATTTGGGTGGTAGCCGGCTAGTGATGGCTATTTAACAGTCTGATGGCCTTGAGATAGAAGCTGTTTTTAGAAGTCTCTCGGTTCCAGCTTTGATGCATCTGTACTGACATCGACATTCTGGATGATAGCAGGGTGAACAGGCAGTGGCTCGGGTGGTTGATGATATTTTTGGCCTTCCTGTGACATCGGGTGCTGTAGGTGTCCTGGAGGGCAGGCAATGTTCCGCCTGTGATGCGTTGGGTAGGCCATACCACCCTCTAGAGAGCTCTGTGGTTGCAGGCGGTGCAGTTGCCGTACCAGCCGGTGCTACAGACCGAATGCTCTCAATGGTGCATCTGTAAAAGTTTGAGGGTCTTAGGGGTCATGCCGAATTTCTTCAGCTTCCTGAGGTTGAAGAGGCGCTGCTGTGCCTTCACCACGTTGTGTTTTGTTGACGTTGAGGGAGAGGTTATTTTCCTGGCACCACTCTGCCAGGGCCCTCACCTCCACTCTGTAGGCTGTCTCGTCATTGTTGGGAATCAGGCCTACTACTGTTGTGTTGTCTGCAGACTTGATGATTTGAGTTAGAGGTGTGCATGGCCACGCAGTCATGGGTGAACAGGAGGGGGCTAAGCACACATCCTTGTGGGGCCCCTGTGTTGAGGATCAGTGGTGGTGTTGTTTCCTACCTTCACCAACTGGGGGCGGCCTGTCATGAAGTCCAGGACCTAGTTACACAGGGCGGGGTTCAGACCCAGGGCCTCGAGCTTAGTGATGAGCTCGGGGGGGTACTATGGTGTTGAATGCCGAGCTATAGCCAATGAACAGCGTTCTGACTTAGGTATTCCTTTTGTCCGGACGGGATAAGGCGGTGTGATGACGACTGCATTGTCTGTGGATCTAATGGGGCGGTAAGCAAATTGAAGTGGGTCTAGGGTGTCAGGTAGAGGTGATATGATCCTTGACTAGTCTCTCAAAGCACTTCACGATGACAGAAGTGAGTGCTACAGGACGATAGTCATTTAGTTCAGTTACCTTTGCTTTTTTGGGGTACATGAACAATGGTGGACATGTTGAAGCATGTGGGGACAGCAGACTGGGATAAGGAGAGATTGGATAAGGCAGTGTGATGGCGATTGTGTCGTCTGTGGATCTATTGGGGCAGAATCCAGATCGACCTACAGTACTGAGTGCATTACATTTTTGTACTGGTCCCCCGTGAGAATCGAACTCACAACCCCGGGCGTTGCAAGCACCACGATCTACCAGCTGAGCCTCATGGAACCATTGATTCTAACCTTGAAACTTCTTTCATTTTGTCATTTAAGTTAATCTGTTGTACTAGTCCGCGTCAAGTTAAGAGTGTAAAAATGAAATGACATTGTTCTGATGACATTGATAAGATGTTGACATGAAAAACATAGACCACCACATGAATGTTCACATTAGCATTATTCGATGAACACTTTTTTTGGTTACTACATGATTCCATTTGTGTTATTTCATAGATTTGATGTCTTCACAATTATTCTACAATGTAGAAAATAGTACAAACTAAAGAAAAATCCTTGAATGAGTAGGTGTGTCCAAACTTTTGACTGTACATATTACCTCAATCACCTCAACTACCTGGTACCTCAGCACATTGACCCGGTACTCCTTGTATATAGCCTCGTTACTACCTGGTACCTCCTTGGGTAGGTGGTGATATGAACATGCCTGGAGGTTGGGTAGGTGGTGATATGAACATGCCTGGAGGTTGGGTAGGAGGTGATATGAACATGCCTGGCGGTTGGGTAGGAGGTGGTGATATGAACATGCCTGGAGGTTGGGTAGGAGGTGGTGATATGAACATGCCTGGAGGTTGGGTAGGAGGTGATATGAACACGCCTGGAGGTTGGGTAGGAGGTGATATGAACATGCCTGGAGGTTGGGTAGGTGGTGATATGAACATGCCTGGAGGTTGGCTGATAGGAGGTGATTGAACAACCCTGGTATTGTTGGGTAGGTGGTGATATGAACATGCCTGGAGGTTGGGTAGGTGGTGATATGAGCAACCCTGGAGTATTGCTAATAAGCCTGGAGGTACATTGGTTCTAACCCTAGGTATTGGTGATATGAACATGCCTGGAGGTACCGTGGTTCTAACCCTGGAGGTACTGCTAATAACATGCCTGGAGGTTGGGTACATTGGTTCTAACCCTAGGTATTGCTAATAAGCCAGTACCGTGGTTCTAACCCTAGGTATTGCTAATAAGCCTGGAGTACCGTGGTTCTAACCCTAGGTACTGCTAATAAGCCAGTACCTTGGTTCTAACCCTAGGTATTGCTAATAAGCCAGTACCTTGGTTCTAACCCTAGGTATTGCTAATAAGCCAGTACCTTAGTTCTAACCCTAGGTATTGCTGAATAACATGCCAGTAATAAGCCAGTACCTTGGTTCTAACCCTAGGTATTGCTAATAAGCCAGTACCTTGGTTCTAACCCTAGGTATTGCTAATAAGCCAGTACCTTGGTTCTAACCCTAGGTATTGCTAATAAGCCCTGTACCTTGGTTCTAACCCTAGGTATTGCTAATAAGCCAGTACTGGTTCTAACCCTTTATTGCTAATAAGCCATCTTATTCCTAACCCAAAATATGACCAGTTTATGACCTCCCAATAATAATAATGTAATAGGTTCCGTTTTCCCTAACTGGTATTGTCTGGAGCATACTTTAGTCTGAGGTCCGTTTTCCTGTAACTAGGTCTTGCTCTGGAGCATACTTTAGTCTGACCGTTTTCTAACCTGTCTGGAGTACTTTAATCTGAGGTCCTTTCTAACCCTGGTTTCCTGTAACTGGTCTGTCTGGAGCATACTTTAGTCTGAGTCCTTTTCCTGTAACTGGTCTGTCTGGAATACTTTAGTCTGAGGTCCCTTTTCCTGTAACTGGTCTGTCTGGAGCAATAACTTTAGTCTGAGGTCCTTTTCCTGTAACTGGTCTGTCTAGAGCATACTTTAGTCTGATCCCTTTTCCTGTAACTGGTCTGTCTGGAGTTTGCTTTAGTCTGAGGTCCCTTTTCCTGTAACTGGTCTGTCTGGAGCATACTTTAGTCTGAGGTCCCTTTTCCTGTAACTGGTCTGTCTGGAGCATACTTTAGTCTGAGGTCCCTTTTCCTGTAACTGGTCTGTCTGGAGCATACTTTAGTCTGAGGTCCCCTTTTCCTGTAACTGGTCTGTCTGGAGCATACTTTAGTCTGAGGTCCCTTTTCCTGTAACTGGTCTGTCTGGAGCATACTTTAGTCTGAGGTCCCTTTTCCTGTAACTGGTCTGTCTGGAGCATACTTTAGTCTGAGGTCCCTTTTCCTGTAACTGGTATTGGTCTGTCTGGAGCATACTTTAGTCTGAGGTCCCTTTTCCTGTAACTGGTCTGTCTGGAGCATACTTTAGTCTGAGGTCCCTTTTCCTGTAACTGGTACTGTCTGGAGCATACTTTAGTCTGAGGTCCCTTTTCCTGTAACTGGTCTGTCTGGAGCATACTTTAGTCTGAGGTCCCTTTTCCTGTAACTGGTCTGTCTGGAGTTACTTTAGTCTGAGGTATTTTCCTAATAACTGGTCTGTCTGGAGTTTCTAACCCTGGTCTGTAATAAGGAGCATACTTTGGTCTGAGGTCCTTTTCCTGTAACTGTGGTCTGTCTGGAGCATACTTTAGTCTGAGGTCCCTTTTCCTGTAACTGTGGTCTGTCTGGAGCATACTTTAGTCTGAGGTCCCTTTTCCTGTAACTGTGGTCTGTCTGGAGCATACCTTTTAGTCTGAGGTCCCTTTTCCTGTAACTGTGGTCTGTCTGGAGCATACTTTAGTCTGAGGTCCCTTTTCCTGTAACTGGTCTGTCTGGAGCATACTTTATCTAACAGTCTGAGGTCCCTTTTCCTGTAACTGGTCTGTCTGGAGCATACTTTAGTCTGAGGTCCCTTTTCCTGTAAC
This sequence comes from Oncorhynchus masou masou, assembly GCF_036934945.1. Classification (NCBI taxonomy): domain Eukaryota; kingdom Metazoa; phylum Chordata; class Actinopteri; order Salmoniformes; family Salmonidae; genus Oncorhynchus; species Oncorhynchus masou. The sequence goes on along the minus strand of NC_088216.1, from coordinate 9,839,193 downwards.
TGGTCTGCTGGAATAAGTCTGAGGTCCCTTTTCCTGTAACTGTGGTCTGTCTGGAGCATACTTTAGTCTGAGGTCCCTTTTCCTGTAACTGGTCTGTCTGGAGCATACTTTAGTCTGAGGTCCCTTTTCCTGTAACTGTGGTCTGTCTGGAGCCTTTAGTCTGAGGTCCCTTTTCCTGTAACTGGTCTGTCTGGAGCATACTTTAGTCTGAGGTCCCTTTTCCTGTAACTGTGGTCTGTCTGGAGCATACTTTAGTCTGAGGTCCCTTTTCCTGTAACTGGTCTGTCTGGAGCCTGTCTGTTCCTGGTATTGCTGTCTGGAGCATACTTTAGTCTGAGGTCCCTTTTCCTGTAACTGGTCTGTCTGTAGCATACTTTAGCTGAGGTACCTGTAACTGGTCTGTCTGGCATACTTTAGTCCCTTCTCCTGTAAATGGTTTGTCTGGAGCATACTTTAGTCTGAGGTCCCTTCTCCTGTAACTGTGGTCTGTCTGGAGCATACTTTAGTCTGAGGTCCCTTTTCCTGTAACTGGTCTGTCTGGAGCATATTTAGTCTGAGGTCCCTTTTCCTGTAACTGTGGTCTGTCTGGAGCATACTTTAGTCTGAGGTCCCTTTTCCTGTAACTGTGGTCTGTCTGGAGCATACTTTAGTCTGAGGTCCTTTTCCTGTAACTGGTCTGTCTGTAGCATACTTTAGTCTGAGGTCCCTTCTCCTGTAACTGTGGGTCTCAGACTGGTTGAGAAATGATTTACAATAAAAGGGGAAAGCAGCACAATTTTACAATTTAATTTTGTTACAACTATTTTGAACCTGAATAGATACTGCACAATGACCAACAGAATTCCAGTGAAAATATAAGATTGTCTGTAGCCTACCATTACTATATAAGATTGTCTGTAGCCTACCATTACTATATAATGTAATAGGAGGTCCCTTTTCCTGTAACTGGTCTGTCTGGAGCATACTTTAGTCTGAGGTCCTCCAAATGTTGCTTCATTACAGCCTGGCAAGACTGGAGCAAACTGTGGTCTTCATGTCTGGCAGCAAATATCAACTGAGGTATTTTGGGGCCTGTAACTGGTGGTTAGTCGTTGGACTAGTAACTTTAAGTTGCAAGTTGAAATCCCCGAGCTGACAAGGTACAAAATCTGTCGTCTGTCCCTGAACAGGCAGTTAACCCACTGTTCCTAGGCCGTCTGAAAATAAGAATTTGTTCTTAACTGACTTGCCTAGTAAAATAAAGGTAAAAAAAATATATATATCATGTCACATCACTGGAGTCCAGAGCAGAAACAACTGGTCTGTCTGTCACATCTCTGGAGTCCAGAGCAGAAACAACTAGGGATATATCATGTCACATCACTGGAGTCCAGAGCAGAAACAACTAGGGATATATCATGTCACATCACTGGAGTCCAGTAAAACAACTAGGGATATATCATGTCACATCACTGGAGTCCAGAGCAGAAACAACTAGGGATATATCATGTCACATCTCTGGAGTCCAGAGCAGAAACAACTAGGGATATATCATGTCACATCACTGGAGTCCAGAGCAGAAACAACTAGGGATCTGTCATGTCACATCTCTGGAGTCCAGAGCAGAAACAACTAGGGATATATCATGTCACACTGGTCTGTCTGGAGCATACTTTAGTCTGAGGAAACAACTAGGGATCCCATCTCTGGAGTCCAGAACTGAAACAACTAGGAGATATATGTCACATCACTGGAGTCCAGAGCAGAAACAACTTATATCATGTCACATCTCTGGAGTCCAGAGCAGAAACAATTAGGGATATATCATGTCACATCTCTGGAGTCCAGAGCAGAAACAATTAGGGATATATCATGTCACATCTCTGGAGTCCAGAGCAGAAACAACTAGGGATATATCATGTCACATCTTTTAGTCAGAGCAGAAACAACTTATATCATGTCACATCACTGGAGTCCAGAGCAGAAACAACTAGGGATATATCATGTCACTGCACTGGAGTCCAGAGCAGAAACAACTAGGGATATATCATGTCACATTCACTGGAGTCCAGAGCAGAAACAACTAGATATATCATGTCACGTCACTGGAGTCCAGAGCAGAAACAACTAAGATATATCATGTCACATCTACTGGAGTCCAGAGCAGAAACAACTACCATATATCATGTCACATCACTGGAGTCCAGAGCAGAAACAACTAGGGATATATCATGTCACATCTCTGGAGTCCAGAGCAGAAACAACTAGGGATATATCATGTCACATCGCTGGAGTCCAGAGCAGAAACAACTAAGATATATCATGTCACATCACTGGAGTCCAGATTGTCAGAAACAACTAGGGATATATCATGTCATTCTCTGGAGTCCAGAGCAGAAACAACTAGGGATATATCATGTCACATCACTGGAGTCCAGAGCAGAAACAACTACTATATAATGTCACATCTCTGGAGTCCAGAGCAGAAACAACTATATATCATGTCACATCACTGGAGTCCAGAGCAGAAACAACTAGTATATATCATGTCACATCTCTGGAGTCCAGAGCAGAAACAACTTATATCATGTCACATCACTGGAGTCCAACTCCAAAACTGGGATATATCATTTCACATCTCTGGAGTCCAGAGCAGAAACAACTAGGGATATATGTCACATCACTGGAGTCCAGAGCAGAAACAACTAGGGGTATATCATGTCACATCTCTGGAGTCCAGAGCAGAAACAATTAGGGATATATCATGTCACATCTCTGGAGTCCAGAGCAGAAACAACTAGGGATATATCATGTCACATCTCTGGAGTCCAGAGCAGAAACAACTAGGGATATATCATGTCACATCACTGGAGTCCAGAGCAGAAACAACTTTTCTTCCTCACAAATATCTTAATAAATTCACCAGCATATGTTACATCTTCATGCCCATAATATTGAAGTCAGTGCGATGTTACAAATGTTTATCTTTAGACACATAGTCAGTAGCCACCCAAACTAGGTCTATCTGAATTATGACAATGATGCATACACTTCTCAGGTAGCCTATTGTCCTAGCAATCATGAGTCAGTAGAAAAACTGTATTTAGTACTGAACTCTGTTATATTGGATGATGAACGTAGGCCTACTCAGTTTTTGTCAGACAAAAAAAGCTAAAGGAAATGAAACAAGTTTTTTTTCTTGTCACTAATCTGGATAATGGCGCTAGCCTTTGCGTCCCAGTGCTGACGATTTGGATATTGACCAATTGTCAAGACGCGCGGCCAACCTTCCGTTTCTGAAGCATAGATGAGGATTTAATAAAGACTTGCAAACAATGGATTCAGAACAACGACTGAACAATGTATACAGAAAGCAATTGGGGGTGAAATTATGCCATCACCAAAAAGGGCACTTTAGAGACAGGAAGGGTAAAAGGGCATGTGCTATACACAGGTAAACCCTATCTGTGCATGTGCCAAAGAAAATGCAATATTATAACATGTGTTTTAAATAACGAATGCCATGAGAGATGACGTCTGGTTTGAGTCATTTGGGAAGATGTTAAGGAAAATACATATTTTTGGGGTAAAAAATAAAGACTTATAAAACAAGATGATGTCGTGACCAGAATATACCCAGAATAAGATGTCAAAAGGACTTTGTTTTGCCCGCTGGGATAGCAGCTAACCGCTACACACAGTCTGCATTGTTGTCACCATATCAGCTAACGTCAAGTCAACATAGCTACTAGAACTAACGTGTTAGTAAACCCACTACAGTCATGCAGTACAGTTAGCAAGCAGTTTAGCAGTTACACCAGCTGAAATAAATGTATAAAAACACTTTGACTAGTTCCAGTGTTGGATAGCCAGCTAGGGAAGCATCACTCTCTGTCTGGCCGGGCAGGAAATGTATTTCTTCGTTCCCTATGGGAAACCAAAAACACATGTTCCCACAACTTCCAAGGAACTGAATGTGCTTGTTGGGTTCATTCTGTAAGTAGTAAATATAATTTGACAGCAACAGTAACCTCTTATCTCATCAATGGAAAAGCATTGGAACTAAACCTGTATTTGGCACCTTTATTTGTAAATGTCCCCTTAAATAATGCCACTTTAATAATGTTGACATGTCTTGCATTACTCACTTCATACAGTATTTTATACCATCTATTGCATCTTGCCCATGCGGCTCTGTCATTGCTCACCCATATATTTATGGGCGACAGGTAGCTTAGTGGTTAGAGCGTTGGACTAGTAACCGAAAGGTTGCAAGATTGAATACTCGAGCTGACAATGTAAAAATGTGTCGTTCTGCCCCTGAACAAAGCAGTGAACCTTAACTTGCCAAGTTAAATAAAGGTAAAATAAGTTTATATATTCTTATTCCATTCCTTTACATAGATGTGGGTGTATTGAGTAGTTGTTGTGGAATTATTAGATATTGCTAGTTAGATATTGCTGCACTGTCGGAACTAGAAGCACATTTTCGCTACACTCGCAATAAATATCTGTTAAACATGTGAATGTGACCAATAAAATGAGATTAGAATTTCTTTGGCTTTTATTTATTTTAAATCTAGGAACCTTTAGCCACTACAGTACTAGTCATCAAAACTGTTGACATTAAAAACAGTCACTACCTCATGAATGTTCCATCAGTATTATTAAAACAGTCACTACCTCACAAATGTTCCATCAAGATTATTAAAACACTCACTACCTCATGAATGTTCTATCAATATTATTAAAACACTCACTACCTCAGGAATGGTCCATCAGTATTATTAAAACACTCACTACCTCAGGAATGGTCCATCAGTATTATTAAAACACTCACTACCTCAGGAATGGTCCATCAGTATTATTAAAACACTCACTACCTCAGGAATGGTCCATCAGTATTATTAAAACACTCACTACCTCATGAATGGTCCATCAGTATTATTAAAACACTTCCATCAGTATTATTAAAACACTCACTACCTCAGGAATGGTCCATCAGTATTATTAAAACACTCACTACCTCAGGAATGGTCCATCAGTATTATTAAAACACTCACTACCTCAGGAATGGTCCATCAGTATTATTAAAACACTCACTACCTCAGGAATGGTCCATCAGTATTATTAAAACAGTCACTACCTCAGTGTTCCATCAGTATTATTAAAACCATCCTCAGGAATGGTCCATCAGTATTAAAAACACTCACTACCTCACAAATGTTCTATCAAGATTATTAAAACACTCACTACCTCACAAATGGTCCATCAGTATTATTAAAACACTCACTACCTCACAAATGGTCCATCAGTATTATTAAAACACTCACTACCTCAGGAATGGTCCATCAGTATTATCCACCATGTCAGAGAATACAGGAGCTGATTGTAAAAAGGATCATGTAACATGTGTTTATCTGAGTAAAAATTAATAATATGTTGTGTAGTAGATGTTCTGACTTCTCACTCGTAAAAAAAAAAGATTAATGAAAATTGGAACAAATCAATCAACACATGGTTTCCTTCGTACTTCTTTTCGTAATATTATTATTTAATTAATAATAAAAAATAAAATTAAAAAATCCTTTACTGCTTTACCAACTCCAATCAACAGATGGCGATATGCGTATTTCATGCGCTGTTGCGTGTGTGACGTATATTCTAGTGGACGAGACGCTTCTTCAACGAGAACAACACGGCTAGTGATTCAATCAGCTAACTGTTAGGTATCTTGCAAGCCAACATACAACCGGAACCTTTACGTTTTTTTAGACCGTTTCGGGGAGTTAAAAATACATGTATGTTGTATCCACTAGTTACCCCTTAATTTTCATGTCTACATTTGTATTAGTCAACTAGCTGTCTGGTTAAGTTAGCAGTAGCCTAGTCGCTAATGATATTTAGCTAACGTTACCTCGCTAACAACCCTGACCATGAGCTCACTAACATACTCCCCCCCTGTTGAAGAAGAAGATGTCTGTCGGACAGAGAAGGAAGATGAGGCTGTTACAGTGAAAGAAGAAGACGTTTTTGTGAAAGAGGAGGAGGATGTTACTGTGAAAGAAGAGGAGGAAGATAAAAATGACGATGCTGTGTTGGGCGTGAAAGAGGAAGAGGAGGAGATGACTATCACAGTGAAAGAAGAGGAAGACGTTTTTGAGGTGAAGGAGGGGGAGATTACTGTCACATTGGAGGAGGAAGAGGAGGAGGTTGGAGATCTGATTAACACCCGTGAGTACTATCTATCAGTGACAAACTCTGCAGTTGTTGAATTAAAGTGTGGTTTTAAAAGGGCATTCTACTGAAGTTCTACACTTAAATATGTTGTTCAGTACTGTAGGAATTGTTAAACTACACTGTAAGATGTGTGTAAGGTCCAGAGTAGGGCCATCACCAAAACGTTTATTAACACTGGATCAAATGCATCCAATGACATTGACTGAAATTAGGACTCTCTGACCAACAACAACAACATCTTGGTCGCCTGGATGTCCAATTGATTGGTCGAAATTTGTAAATGTGCATTTTTTCCATATATAGACACCACCCTATGTATGTGAGCTTGTCCGATGCTTTAAGCTTACGGTTTGATGCTTTAAACTTACGGTTTGATGAATTAAGACAAGCCTCAAGAAGCCGCCTGAGATCTAGATAACCTGACCCAACTTTTCTCCCCCCTCTTTCTGCTGGCTTTCACAGATTCTGCCATTACTCTCCTAAAGTTGCCGGTAAAACACGAGGAGTTGGCAACCTTTCTCATGGAATGAGAAACGGCCATTTATCTTACCATTTCTACCGATCTGCGTGCCAATTGTTTTTTTTCATATGCACAGTTTCGTGGAACAGTTTCATTTAATTTATAATAACGTGTTCATGTCTCTAAATCATTGGCATGTGGTTAATCAAAATTATATCCAAATATAAATGAAAATAATCAACCTAAAAGTAATTAAAATAGCCAACAAATAAAAACATTGCAGCCTGCAGGTAGAACAAATCCTGATTTTTTTTTTTAAAGAATCCTATAAATCACATTGGCTACACATGTCCTGTCTGCAACGAACGTGAAACATTGTTTAAACTATTATCTTGGGTCTGTCTGGTAGTTTGCTCGAGCAAGCTTGCACCATACCTGTATAAAAGATTCTGATTCTGTATAAAAGATTCTGATTCTGAGCCCGTCAGAGTTTCCAGTGCCAGTGAGCTCAGGCACGGCTGTAAAGCTATCTGCATAAGGGATAAGAAGCAGGGATAAGACTTGGGCAGGAGCTGAGTACCGGCACCTCAAATGTTCTACTGCTTGATCTTAATTTTTTTTATTTTTTAACCACTTTTACCTTTATTTAACCAGGCAAGTCAGTTAAGAACAAATTCTTATTTTCAATGACGGCCTGGGAACAGTGGGTTAACTGCCTTGTTCAGGGGCAGAACGACAGTTTAACAATTCAATGAGTTAAATTCAGAATTGACCAAAGTCAGCTTAACATCTCGTAATATACCCCTGAGATGACAGTTGAACTAAATGTATTGGGCATTAATAAATTATAGTCTCCAAGAATCAATGGATATGCCTTTATTATTATTTTTTTTATTTTACCTTTATTTAACTTGGCAAGTCAGTTAAGAACAAATTCTTATTTTCAATCGACGAGGAACAGTGGTCTATATTATGTTAACTGGTTGTTCAGAGGACAGAACGACAGATTTGTACATTACTTGTCAGCTCGGGGGTTTGAACTTGCAATCTTCCGGTTACTAGTCCAACGCTCTAACCAGGAACAGTGGGATAACTGGCTGTTCAGGGTCAGAACGACCCCAAATTTATTTGTACCTTGTCAGCTCGGGGGTTTGAACTCAAAATCTTCCGGTTACTAGTCCAACGCTCTAACCACTAGGCTACCCTGCCGCCCCGATCTCCTGTTCCTCTCACAGTATATTAGCTCTAAAGTATTATAGACAGTACCAGCACCCAAAATGAGAACCAGGAACCTATTCCAGTCCAAGTCCAACACTGATGAGAAGTAATCAGGTCTATTTTATGACGTTTCCACTGGATCAGAGCATTACATTTTTCCCTTTTCACGCTGTGTGGTTATCGAAAGGGAAAGAGCTCGAAAGATTTTTTCAAATATATTGAGGAACTATTGTAATTCTCAATGGATGTAAAAAAAATATATATATGTGTGAGACTTTGTTTGAGGTGAAGAAAACATTACTTTGAGAAGCTCCACAGGTCATTCCTGGTGGTGAGTTAAAGATTTTTATTTATTTTTTATTTTAAATATTATTTTTTATTTTTTTATATAATTTTTTTGTGATTTTAGTGATTTTTATTTATTTTTATTTTTTATATTTATTTTTTATATATATGGCGTTGAAAAATCATAATCAGTCGGCCTCTACCAGGTAGCCTATAGGCCTACTTTTATGCATGTGCGTCCTTACTCAACATCGACAGGAACACTCCAAACAAAAGTCAATGACTAAATTGCCAAAACTCATAAATGAAATGAAATAAACCAAAACTTGTTTCTCACAAGTGTTTCATAGTTTGTGCACTCTGCAAACAATGTATCCACTCTGCAACAATGTATCCACTCTGCAACAATGTATCCACTCTGCAACAATGTATCCACTCTGCAACAATGTATCCACTCTGCAACAATGTATCCACTCTGCAACAATGTATCCACTCTGCAACAATGTATCACTCTGCAACAATGTATCCACTCTGACAATGATAACGGGAAGACTGGAATAATAATATTGGTTACTGTAACCAAAGTAACACATTTTGTAGATTAGAAATGATAGGAATTAACAGTAGATGTTCTGCTGGTGATACTTGTAATGGGGAATTGATAGACACTAAAACTCAAACTATTCACAGAATGAAGTTATGAAACAATGTGCGCACAAATTGGGAGGAGAGAGAAGTGCATTGTGCGTCTGGGCTGCACGGTCGATCCGACGTCTGTATTGACCATGCAGCGTTTACGGTGATACGGCCTCAGCAGAACTCAGGGCATTCATACGCCTGTATTGACCATGCAGCGTTTACGGTGATACGGCCTCAGCAGAACTCAGGGCATTCATACGTCTGTATTGACCATGCAGCGTTTACGGTGATACGGCCTCAGCAGAACTCAGGGCATTCATACGTCTGTATTGACCATGCAGCGTTTACGGTGATACGGCCTCAGCAGAACTCAGGGCATTCATACTCCTTCGCTTCGCGGAGCAGTGCTGAGCTTTTGTGAAGGAAGTGAGTTTGTGTTTATACAGGATGTGCCGCCTCCACCTACCGTCAACCAATCATGTCAATGCAGAGCTATACAGAGCCATGGCGATGCGGTACAGAGTTTGATTTGACTTCCGGAGGCTCCATTATTGCGTCACACCCTCCATATGGAGCCACCAACCACATTTTCGGATCAAGCATAACATTTGCTTTTAGTCTAGGCCTCTGCAATGGATCAGTTAATTGAGATGAGCGCAAATATATACATGTGTGTTACTGCTTGACTAAAACCATCTTGGTCAACAAACAGCCTAACGACCAAACAATTGACCAGTCAAATAATTGGGGTCGGCCCTAACTGAAACACTGTAGTCCTCATGATCTATTATTATAGAGCTCTGCTCAGCCTATAACCATGACATTATCTATTATTATAGAGCTCTGTTCAGCCTAAAGACATGACATTATCTATTATTATAGAGCTCTGCTCAGCCTAAAGACATGACATTATCTATTATTATAGAGCTCTGCTCAGCCTAAAGATGTGACATTATCTATTATTATAGAGCTCTGTTCAGCCTAAAGACATGACATTATCTATTATTATAGAGCTCTGCTCAGCCTAAAGACATGACATTATCTATTATTATAGGGCTCTGCTCAGCTTAAAGATGTGACATGATCTATTATTGTAGAGCTCTGCTCAGTCTAAAGACATGACATTATCTATTATTATAGGGCTCTGCTCAGCCTAAAGATGTGACATTATCTATTATTATAGAGCTCTGCTCAGCCTAAAGACATGACATTATCTATTATTATAGAGCTCTGCTCAGCCTAAAGACGTGACATTATCTAGTATTATAGAGCTCTGTTCAGACTATAAACATGACATTATCTAGTATTATAGAGCTCTGTTCAGACTATAAACATGACATTATCTAGTATTATAGAGCTCTGTTCAGACTATAAACATGACATTATCTAGTATTATAGAGCTCTGCTCAGCCTAAAGACATGGCATTATCTAGTATTATAGAGCTCTGCTTAGCCTAAAGACATGACATTATCTATTATTATAGAGCTCTGGACAGCCTATAAACATGACATTATCTAGTATTATAGAGCTCTGCTCAGCCTAAAGACATGACATTATCTATTATTATAGGGCTCTGCTCAGCCTAAAGATGTGACATGATCTAATATTATAGAGCTCTGGACAGCCTGTAAACATGACATTCCATGAGAGCCAGATCACAGCGGTCTGCTCAACCTCTGCAGATCCTCTCAAGCTCTGTCAGGTTAGATGGGGAGCGTCGCTGCACAGCTATTTTCAGGTCTCTCCAGAGATGTTCGATCGGTTTCAAGTCCGGGCTCCGGCTGTGCCACTCATGGACATTCAGACACTTGTCCCTGAAGCCACTTCTGCGTTGTCTTGGCTGTGTGCTTTAGGGTCTTTGTCCTGTTGGAAGGTGAAAGAGTCTGAGGTCCTTATCAAGGGGATTTCTCTCTGTAATTTTCTCTGCTCATCTTTCCCTCGATCCTGACTAGTCTCCCAGTCTCTGCCGCTGCACAACATCCCCACAGCATGATGGCGCCACCACTGTGCTTCACACGAGGGTTTGTTGTGGACGTTCTCATACAGGACACTAGAAGTCATCTCTTGACCCTCCACCTCATCTCTTGACCAGACCAAGACAGGAACCAAGGATTGTTTATGACACCATAATCTGGGCGTTCTGACAGATGCCCCTCCCCCTCATCTCTTGACCAGACCCAGACAGGAACCAAGGATTGTTTATGACACCATATTCTGGGCGTTCTGACAGATGCCCCTCCCCCTCATCTCTTGACCCTCCCCCTCATCTCTTGACCAGACCCAGACAGGAACCAAGGATTGTTTATGACACCATATTCTGGGCGTTCTGACAGCTGCCCCTCCCCCTCATCTCTTGACCAGACCCAGACAGGAACCAAGGATTGTTTATGACACCAAAGATAAGATGCACAAAGTAAATTTAATCCGTTTTACATTCCATTCTTTTATCACTTGTGTGATAACAATAATGACATGTTAAAGTAAGCACAAATCGCCTTACAGCATGTTAATAACACAATTAAGAAAACAAAACACACACACTGCAGCCCACCGGGCAATCTGGGATCCCCAATTCCCAAGCAGGGATTCAAACCAAGTTGCAAAGCGTCCAGTCTGGTTTTGGAGAATTATTTTTCAGCAACAGTGGCAATGAATTCTGCAAGATCAGTCACATTTGAAGATCTGGGACAAAAGTACAACATTCATCACCAATGATTGCATATGTGCCCCCTTGACCTGTCTAAATATTAGTCAATGACCTCTCTGTTTTGAAGAGATACTTACTTTCATTTCCCCATTTAATTCTTCCTGGGCATTTCGAGTAACATTGCCAATTTTCTCTCTGTGTGTCTGGAGGTGTATCAAATTTGATTTAACGCACATGCAACTCCATACCCAGGGAAAAAACACCCTTAAAGAGAACCTGGAGGCCGGTGTGTGAGTGATGCCAGCCAGAGATCTCTTATCTCTCCTCATTCCTGGAGGTCTGTAGTCTTTAAACGAAGCCTTCAGATCCGTCTCATTATTCTGAACGGTTCTCATAGCTGGTCACCACAAACCCTACAGTACACGTCCCTCTCCAGTTCCATGGAATGCTATAGTAAGCCATTTTACCACACAACCAATAGGTTCCATTTGGAGCTCCTCTGAAAGAACACTATTCTGATGATAATTTCCTATTGGATTTTGACCTCCTAGGTACCCTCTATAAGGTCGGAGGTCACCATAAAGCAGGCCTTAGTGATTGGTACATCAACCCATGGGTGTCCTGAAGTGACTCAAATGTAAAGTCTATTCAACCCCCGAGTCAGCCTTGATTTAATGTTTTGACCCGGGGAAGGATGAAACTAGATGTGCTGCCATACGGGTCAGAACAGACAACCCCCCCCCCCCCCTCCTGTCCCAAGTCAGCCTTGATTTAATGTTTTAAACCAGGGAAGGATGAAACAAGGAACTGTTATGGCCAGAGTATTTAGGTCTGCCCTCCCCTCAGGAGGGTGGCACAGTGTTACAACCTTGCAGTAGAGTAATTTCAGTCTCTCTGCAGTCTTCCTGTGCACATCTTTGTTTAATAAAACGATACAGAAGTTGTTCAGCTAATCTCTTGCATCCATCATAGCCTGAAGGAAGGGAGGGGCAGTTCCCCCCCCTTACTGCTCCGTAACCAAGCACCAGGGTCTTGAAGATGATGCATTTAATTGAGGGGATCTAGTCTAGATTAAACCTTGTAGAAAGACAGTTGTATCATGTAGAGGTTTCATTTAGATCTCTCTGTTTAACCAAATACTCTGTCTTCAGCAGGTGAAAGACCAGACTCTCACAACAGGAAGAGTCCTTCAGACCCAGAGAAGACCAAACCCTCAAAACCACACCACTGCTCCCAGTGTGGAAAGAGTTTTACCTGGTTAGGGAATCTGAAATCACATAAGCGCACACACACAGGAGATAAGCCTTTCAACTGCTCCCAGTGCGGAAAAAGTTTTACCCAGTTAGGGAACTTGAAATCACATGAGATGACACACACAGGAGAGAAACCTATCCACTGCTCCAAGTGTGGAAAGGGGTTTAGACATGCAGGGAACCTGAAAGTGCATGAAAGACGACACACTGGAGAAAAGCCATATAAATGCTCACAGTGTGAAATAAAATGTTCCTCATCCGGGGACCTGAGAAAACATGAGAGAACACACTCTATAAAGAGGTCTTTCCAATGCTCTCAGTGTGGAAAGAGTTTTACCCAGTTAGGGAATCTACAAAAGCATGAGATAACGCACACAGGGAAGAAGCCCTACCATTGCTCAGACTGTGGAAAGAGATTTACCCAGATAGGGGACTTGAAATCACATGAACTGACACACACAGGAGATAAGCCTTTCCAATGCTCCCAGTGTGGAAAAAGTTTCCCCCGGTTAGGGAACTTGAAAATGCACGAGAGAATACACACAGGAGAGAAGCCTTTCCATTGCTTCCTGTGTGGAAATAGTTTTACAGAGTTAGGGACGCTGAAAAAGCATGAGAGGACACACACAGGTGAGAAGCCTTTCCAATGTTCCCAATGTGGAAAGCGTTTTACCCAGTTAGCAAACATGAAAAGGCATGAAGGAACACACACTGTAGAGAAGCCATATCAATGTTCCCAGTGTGAAAATACATTTTTCTCATCAGGGGACCTGAAAACGCATGAGATGACACACTCAGTAGAGAGGCCTTTCCAATGCTCTCAGTGTGGAAAGAGTTTTACCCTGTTAGGGAATCTACAAACGCATGAAAGAACACACACAGGAGCGAAGCCCTACTGCTGCTCAGACTGTGGAAAGAGTTTTACCTGGTTAGGGAATCTGAAGTCACATGAGCGCACACACACAGGAGATAAACCTTTCCACTGCTCCCAGTGCGGAAAAGGTTTTACCCAGTTAGGGAACTTGAAGACTCATGAAATGACACACACAGGAGAGAAGCCTTTCCACTGCTCCCAGTGTGGAAAGGGGTTTAGACACGCAGGGAACCTGAAAGTGCATGAAAGAATACACACTGGGGAGAAGCCATATCAATGCTCCCAGTGTGAAATGAGATTTTTCTCATCAGGGGACCTGAAAAAACACGAGAGAACACACTCGGTAGATAGGCCTTTCCAATGCTCCCATTGTGGAAAGAGTTTTACCCAGTTAAGGAATCTACAATCACATGAGAGAATGCACACAGGGGAGAAGCCCCACCACTGCTCAGACTGTGGAAAAAGATTTACCCAGATTGGGGACCTGAAATCACATGAGCTGACACACACAGGAGATAAGCCTTTCCATTGCTCCCTGTGTGGAAAAAGTTTTCCCCGGTTAGGGAACTTGAAAATGCATAAGAGAATACACACAGGAGAGAAGCCTTTCCACTGCTTCCTGTGCGGAAAGAGTTTTACAGAGTTAGGGACACTTAAAAAGCATGAGAGGACACACACAGGAGAGAAGCCTTTCCAATGCTCCCAATGTGAAAAGCGTTTTACCCAGTTAGCGAACATGAAAAGGCATGAAGGAACTCACACTGGAGAGAAGCCATATCGATGCCCCCAGTGTGAAAATACATTTTCCTCATTAGGGGACCTGAAAGCACATGAGAGAACACACTTAGTAGAAAGGCCTTCCCAATGCTCTCAGTGTGGAAAAAGTTTTCCCCGGTTAGGGAACTTGAAAATGCATGAGAGAATGCACACAGGAGAGAAGCCTTTCCAATGCTCCCACTGTGGAATTTTTTTTGCCCGGTCAGGGACATTGAAAATGCATGAGAGATTACACACAGGAGAGAAGCCTTTCCAATGCTCCCTGTGTGGAAAGAGTTTTACAGAGTTAGGGACACTGAAAAAGCACGAGAGGACACACACAGGAGATAAGCCTTTCCAATGCTCCCAATGTGGAAAGAGTTTTACCCAGTTAGCAAACATGAAAAGGCATGAAGGAACACACACAGGATAGAAGCCTTTCCAATAATGTCATTGTGGGAAAACATTTTCCCGGTCAGAGGACCTGAAATCACATGAGAGAATAGCGAGGCTGTGGTTCTGACTTATATTTTTGACTAATAAGTTGTGCTTTGGTTTATGCAACATCAAATCATATTGTATGTATGAAAGCTTCCTCTAAAATAGGCCTACCTTTTTGTTTTTGTTTATTCTTCTCAAGTCATGATCACATCTAAAATCAGAATATATATTTTTGTATGTGTATTTTGATTATGAATTTTGATTGATTGAATACAAGTCTAGTGTTGGATATTGGTATTTCAAAATGTAATTTATTTAATAGAGCAATAGAATGTGCATTTCTTGATTCTAACCTTGAAACCTCTTGAATTGGATATGATTTGGATATGATTTGGATATTACTAAATAAATTTGATTGGATATATTTTTGGGGTGTTGCAAATAGAATTTGATTAGATCCGTGATTTGGATATTGCAAAATGTAAATTATTAAATTACAGTGCCTTTGAAAAGTATTCAGACCATTTGACATTTTGTTATGTTATATAATAATAAAACACATTCTTCAGAAGTCAACACACAATTAGCCCATAATACAAAGCAAAAACAGGTTTTTGGAATTTGTAGTAATTTTATTAAAATGCCTTTTTTTACAGAAGTATTCAGACCCTTTGCTATGAGGCTTGAAATTGAGCTCAGATGCATCCTGTTTCCATTGATCATCCTTGAGATGTTTCTAGAACATGATTGGAGTCCACCTGTGGTAAAATCAATTGATTGGACATGATTTGGAAAGGCACACACCAGTCTCTGTAAGGTCCCACAGTTGACAATGCGTGTCAGAGTAAAAACCAAGGTATGAGGTCGAGGGAATTGTCCGTAGAGCACTGAGACCGGACTGTGTCGAGGCACAGATCTGGGGAAAGGTACCAAAACATGTCTACATCATTGAAGGTCCCCAAGAACCCAGTGGCCTCCATCATTCTTAAATGGAATAAGTTTGGAACCAAGACTCACCCTAGAGCTGGCTGCCCGGCCAAATTGAGAAATCGGGGGATAAGGGCCTTGGTCAGGGAGGTGACCAAGAACCTGATGGTCACTCTGACAGAGCTCCAGGGTTCCTCTGTGGAGATGGGAGAAACTTCCACAAGGACAACCATCTCTGCAGCACTCCACCAATCAGTCTTATATGGTAGAGTGGCCAGACGGAAGCCACTCCTCAGTAAAAGGCACATTAAATCCCTCATGGAGATTGCCTAAAGACTCTCAGACCATGAAAAACAAGTTTCTCTGGTCTGATGAAACCAAGATTGAACTCTTTGGCCTGAATGCAAAGCATCACATTTGGAGGAAACCTGGCACCATACTTACGGTGAAGTATGGTGTTGGCAGCATCATGCTGTGGGGATGATTTTCAGCAGAAGGGAGTGGTAGAGATACTCTGAATGATCGGCTATGAAAAGCCAACTGACATTTACTCCTGAGGTGCTGACCTGTTGCACCCTCGACAACCACTATTATTTGACCCTGCTGGTCATCTATTAACATTTGAACATCTTGGCCATGTTCTGTTATAATCTCCACCCAGCACAGCCAGAAGAGGACTGGCACCCCTCATAGCCTGGTTCCTCTCTAGGTTTCTTCCTAGGTTCTGGCCTTTCTAGGGAGTTTTTCCTAGCCACTGTGCTTCTACACCTGCATTGCTTGCTGTTTGGGGTTTTAGGCTGGGTTTCTGTACAGCACTTTGAGATATCAGCTGATGTAAGAAGGGCTTTATAAATTGATTTGATTTGAGAGTAGTCAGGATCGAGGTAAAGATGAACGGAGCAAAGTACAGAAAGATCCTTGATGAAAACCTGCTCCAGAGCGCTCAGGACCTCAGACTTGGGTGAAGATTCACCGTCCAACAGGACAATGACCCTAAGCACACAGCAAAGACAATGCAGGAGTGGCTTCAGGACAAGTCTCTGAATGTCTTTGAGTGGTCCAGCCAGAGCCCAGACTTGAACCCGATCGAACATCTCTGGAGAGACCTGAAAATAGCTGTGTAGTGACGCTCCCCATCCAACCTGACAGAGAAGAATGCAGAAAAGAATGGGAGAGACTCCCCAAATACAGGTGTGACAAGCTTGTAGCATCATACCCAAGAAGACTCGAGGCTGTAAACGCTGCCAAAGGTGCTTCAACAAAGTACTGAGTGAAGGGTCTGAATACTGATGTGAATGAGATATTTCCGCTTTTTTATTTTATAAATTAGCAACAAAAAAAAATCTAAACAGTTTTTGCTTTGTCATTATGGGATATTGTGTGTAGATTATTGAGGGAAAAAAAATATTTAAATCCATTTTAGAATAGGGCTGCAATGTAACAACACATGGAAAAGGTTAAGTTGTCTGAATACTCTCCGAAGGCGCTGTAGATTAGTAGAAGGTGCATTTCTTAATTCTAACCTTGAAACCTCTTGAATTGGATCATTGAGTTAATTTGAGTACGAGTCTTCCAAGTTAAAGGAGTATACAAATGTGATGACGTTGTTCGGGATAACAGTGATAAGATGTTGACATGAAAAACATTCACAAGCACGTGATTGTTCACAGCTGTGTTATTCCACCATGGTCAGAGAACTAAAATCATGTGATTAATGCAACATATTATCTGAAAAATGAAATTATTTTTTTGTGACAGTGTTCGCCATTATTTTTTAACTGTGTTCGTGGATGTTCATTATATACATCTATGTACTGTTACTGGACTCCATAAAAACACCATACAGCATCGACTGGAAGACACCTTTTCATAGCAGGGGCCTCATTTATATTAAAAAAAAATCTTAGATTTATACATGAACTTTGTCGTAAGATCATTTCCCGATGCTGTGCTTACGTTCGATTCATAAAAGATGCTGAGCATAAGAAAACCTTGCTTATGCAGGTTCTAAGAAGCCCATTTGTAACTTAACGCGCCTGTGATCTATACATCTCAAATTAACTTAGAATTGGTGGCACCTGAACGTGCCTTACAAATCAGCGATTTCCCCGTATAGAACGCTAGTACAAATTATGGTTTAGTCAGGAATAGCCCAAAAAAGGACCAAAGGAATAAAGCAAACGTTTTTGTAAGACGAGATCACAGCGATGGTAGAAGATATTGAAGACAGGAAACACGTATTATTACGTGGACTCAGGGGCGCCGCCAGGGATTTTGGGCCCCATGAAAAGATACCACATTGGACCCCCACCACCACAGGCCACGCCAACCCTGCGCAATAGCTGTAACCACACACCTCCCGAACCCAATCGACCCAAAGCTTTAAATATCTCTACCTAATGGTGGCGCTTGAAGAGGTCACCAAATCAATAGGTTTCTTCCACTTGGGGACTTGATTGTGCACGGAAACGATGAAGTCTGTGCATGAAACCCCCCACGACTGGATCACAGTAAGTAATTAAGAGGTTGTGAAACTTGGTTGTTGGTTATCTTCATATACAAGATATGCACTGATTTATTTAATTTACATAGAAATGGGGGAAGCTGTGTTGCAGGTAGTGCGCCCTCCACCCAGGGATAAAGTGCGTGAGGCTCTCAAATCAGCAGGTGCAAGGAGTGAGGGGGGAAGGTTTGGCCACAGTTGTCGAGGGTCCGTCCATGTCTGCATTCCTGCGCAGGGATGAAGTTCGTGAGGCCCCGGTTCCCAAGCGTTGCAGATCCACAGGTGCCGAGGGTCCGTCCATGTCTGCATTCCTGCGCAGGGATGAAGTTCGTGAGGCCCCGGTTCCCAAGCGTTGCAGATCCACAGGTGCCGGGAGTGAGGGGGAATGTTTGGCCACAGGTGTCGAGGGTCCATCCATCCAAAAGGTGCATTCAGTATTAGTTGATAGGGATTGATAGCATTCATATAATTGTGTTAGTTAAAATCCGTCAAGCGTACAAAGGGTATGAATTGTGAGAGTAATGTGTAAACGTTGTATTGATTACTTTATTTTGTGGTGCCTAATAGTGTTAATCTGTGATCTACTAAATGTTCTTAATCTATGAGCCTGAGATCGATTGCTCTGGTCTCCACCCATATTCCTGGGGAAATCGCGGTCTTTTCTCATTGAACTAAAAGTTGAATTGAGAATACAGCACCGTATCACTCGTGACTATTTCTCCCCTGTTTTCTGGTACTTTATTGATGATGAAAAAAGAGTAATTTAAATGTTAACTCGCTAACATGTCAAGAGTGTTTAAGGTGTGTCTTAGTAACGTCTTGAGGAAGTTAGCGTTAAGTTTGCAGAGAGTAATATTAGCCCTGCTCGGTTGAAGTGAAGAATAACATCGTACTGATAGTAGCTGCCATTTTATGTCGATTGTGAATGAACATGTGCGTTGTTAATAAGATATTTTGCTGTGTTATTTGTATAATGGTTTTTCTGTTTTGTAATGTGTTACTTTTGTAAAATGATTGAACTAAAAATTGAATTGAGAATATAACACCGTATCACTCTCGTGATTATTTCTCCCCTGTTTTCAGGGGCGTAACATTTTTGGAGGCTCCGCTGAGATTCGAACTCCGGATCTCCTGTTTTCATTTACATTACATTTAAGTCATTTGGCAGACGCTCTTATCCAGAGCGACTTACAAATTGGTGAATTCACCTTATGACATCCAGTGGAACAGCCACTTTACAATAGTGCATCTAAATCATTTAAGGGGGGGGGTGAGAAGGATTACTTTATCCTATCCTAGGTATTCCTTAAAGAGGTGGGGTTTCAGGTGTCTCCGGAAGGTGGTGATTGACTCCGCTGTCCTGGCGTCGTGAGGGAGTTTGTTCCACCATTGGGGGGCCAGAGCAGCGAAGAGTTTTGACTGGGCTGAGCGGGAACTGTACTTCCTCAGTGGTAGGGAGGCGAGCAGGCCAGAGGTGGATGAACGCAGTGCCCTTGTTTGGGTGTAGGGCCTGATCAGAGCCTGGAGGTACTGCGGTGCCGTTCCCCTCACAGCTCCGTAGGCAAGCACCATGGTCTTGTAGCGGATGCGAGCTTCAACTGGAAGCCAGTGGAGAGAGCGGAGGAGCGGGGTGACGTGAGAGAACTTGGGAAGGTTGAACACCAGACGGGCTGCGGCGTTCTGGATGAGTTGTAGGGGTTTAATGGCACAGGCAGGGAGCCCAGCCAACAGCGAGTTGCAGTAATCCAGACGGGACATGACAAGTGCCTGGATTAGGACCTGCGCCGCTTCCTGTGTGAGGCAGGGTCGTACTCTGCGGATGTTGTAGAACATGAACCTACAGGAACGGACCACCGCCTTGATGTTAGTTGAGAACGACAGGGTGTTGTCCAGGATCACGCCAAGGTTCTTAGCGCTCTGGGAGGAGGACACAATGGAGTTGTCAACCGTGATGGCGAGTTTTCCATTTCAATACCAGGCCTCAGGGCTACGTTGTGGAGCACACCACACGCCGGTAATATGCCTGTCACTTTTGATTGGGGAGGGAAACAATTCATTCTTAAAAAACAGGCCAACATTTTATATTTAGGTTTGAAATTGCACATCCCAATGTTCTTGTCAAACAAACTTTCACTACGAATGGGCACTACAGTTACTGAGATGTCCACAAAACACAGTAACTACATACTGTTCCAAACCGATGTCCTCAGCATTAGGAAAGGCACAAGAGAAGAAAATATCCCTTAAGTTCTACTCTTAAACTGGGTGGTAGCTTTTTTATGCCAATTCAACTGCACGTTAGAGGCTGCTGCCCTTTATACACAGACATGGAATCACTGGCCACTTTAATAATGGAGCATGAATCACTTTAATAATGGAACATGAATCATAATCTGTTCACATTTTGTTGTAATGCTAGTGGCACGTTTACACCCGCATTGCTACAAAACGAACAAGCTTCACGGGGACATATCAGTAACCATAGAGCCAAATTAAAAACCGTTTTCAGCTATTTGGCCAGAACTTTTTGGGTGTGCAATTTCAATAACATGTTGCTTTAGGGTGACCCATTTTAAAACTACATTTAAGTTTTGTATTTTTATTTAAGTAAGCTTCTCTGGATTGTAGAGGAGTTACATGAGCGGACAAACTCGGCTTTGCCTGTTCCGTCTGCTGTATGGGAAACGAATATATCTCGTATAATACGTGTCGAGAATTGCCTCGATCACTTGCGGCGGGATGCGGCTGAATGATGGCTGTGATATACCCTGACCTGTCACTTATTTCGCTCTCGAATGTCCCAGTAGCGAGGAATCCCAGAGTGGACAGTACTTCGACTGATAAGGGTATGGCATGATTACAGCGTGTCTTCCTTTCCAGATCAAGTGCTAAATTCGCGTACAAATCTAACAGAACATTTCTTGGGACACGATAGCGATAAGCCATGGATCATCATGCGCAAAAAAAGTAATTCCGGTCTCTGAAAGCTCTCCCTTCTAAAAACACGATTTTCAATGTCTTCCAATAACGGAAGAACAGCCATGGGGACTTTTGTTTTCTCTAATTTAACACATTTTTTTATAGAACATCGCATCCTGTTTTTAATTCAAAACACCTTGCGTCTGGCAATTAATTATTCACACCTTTAATTCCTCAAATTGTTCATAAAGCTAATGCAAAGTTCACCACAGGCTTGGATGTACATGCGTCCCAAACTGCAATACCCCTACATAACCAGCAGGGAAATAATTTACGTTTAAGTCTAGACTTTGCGCAGAGATAAGATCATTTTCACGTCAAAGTAAAGTTTTATAAATAACTACTTATACGTGTTTTTCTGCGTAAATTGACCGTAAATCCGTTTTATAAAAGAGGCCCCAGGATTTGAGAACTTATGCAGGAGGTTAGGATAATTAATGTTGCAGGTTTACGAGAATTAGGTTAAAGGTTAGGAAAAAAGTTAGGGAAAGCGAAAATGCTCTCTTACGGGAAAAGTCACTTCCGCATGGAAGTCGTGTTTCTAGGGAGCATTGTTACAGACCTAGCTGCTTGTGATATCTGTTTTCTCATTTTATTAAACAGATAATTTTATTGAATTTAGAACAAGGCTGTAACGTAACAAAATGTGTAAACGGTGAAAGGGTCTGAATACATTCTGAATGCCCTGTCTATTTAAGGTGAAAGGGTCTGAATACATTCTGAATGCCCCGTCTATTTAAGGTGAAAGGGTCTGAATACATTCTGAATGCCCCGTCTATTTAAGGTGAAAGGGTCTCTGAATACATTCTGAATGCCCCGTCTATTTAAGGTGAAAGGGTCTGAATACATTCTGAATGCCCCGTCTATTTAAGGTGAAAGGGTCTGAATACATTCTGAATGCCCCGTCTATTTAAGGTGAAAGGGTCTGAATACATTCTGAATGCCCCGTCTATTTAAGGTGAAAGGGTCTGAATACATTCTGAATGCCCTGTCTATTTAAGGTGAAAGGGTCTGAATACATTCTGAATGCCCCGTCTATTTAAGGTGAAAGGGTCTGAATACATTCTGAATGCCCTGTCTATTTAAGGTGAAAGGGTCTGAATGCATTCTGAATGCCCTGTCTATTTAAGGTGAAAGGTGTCTATTTAAGGTGAAAGGGTCTGAATGCCCTGTCTATTTAAGGTGAAAGGGTCTGAATGCCCTGTCTATTTAAGGTGAAAGGGTCTGAATGCCCTGTCTATTTAAGGTGAAAGGGTCTGAATACATTCTGAATGCCCTGTCTATTTAAGGTGAAAGGGTCTGAATGCATTCTGAATGCCCTGTCTATTTAAGGTGAAAGGGTCTGAATACATTCTGAATGCCCTGTCTATTTAAGGTGAAAGGGTCTGAATACATTCTGAATGCCCTGTCTATTTAAGGTGAAAGGGTCTGAATACATTCTGAATGCCCCGTCTATTTAAGGTGAAAGGGTCTGAATACATTCTGAATGCCCCGTCTATTTAAGATGAAAGGGTCTGAATGCATTCTGAATGCCCTGTCTATTTAAGGTGAAAGGGTCTGAATACATTCTGAATGCCCTGTCTATTTAATAACATCATGACTAATTGGACTCGGGTCACTTTTATTAAATTAAACAATAATGCCCTGTCTATTTAATACATTTACATTTTGGGTCTGAATGCATTCTGAATGCCCTGTCTATTTAAGGTGAACGGGTCTGAATACATTCTGAATGCCCTGTCTATTTAAGTTGTGAAAGGGTCTGAATACATTCTGAATGCCCTGTCTTTATTTAAGGTGAAAGGTTTGTCTCAATGCATTCTGAATGCCCTGTCTATTTTAAGGTGAAAGGGTCTAATACATTCTGAATGCCCATATCTATTTAAGGTGAAAGGGTCTGAATACATTCTGAATGCCCCGTCTATTTAAGGTGAAAGGGTCTGAATACATTCTGAATGCCCTGTCTATTTAAGGTGAAAGGGTCTGAATACATTTGAATGCCCCGTCTATTTAAGGTGAAACCACTCTGAATACATTACTGAATGCCCCGTCTATTTAAGGTGAAAGGGTCTGAATACATTCTGAATGCCGCATCTATTTAAGGTGAAAGGGTCTGAATACATTCTGAATGCCCTGTCTATTTAAGGTGAAAGGGTCTGAATGCATTCTGAATGCCCTGTCTATTTAAGGTGAAAGGGTCTGAATACATTCTGAATGCCCTGTCTATTTAAGGTGAAAGGGTCTGAATACATTCTGAATGCCCTGTCTATGTAATAACATCATGACTAATTGGACTCGGGTCACTTTTATTAAAATTAAACAATATACCACATTACTTCTTACTAATAATACATTTACGATTTTTGCAATTCGTTCCAGTCACATGCAGCAGAGAACTGGAACAAAAGGCGGCCAAATGAGGTGTTGGCTTTAGGGATGATCAGTGAGATACACCTGCTGGAGCGTGTGCTACGGGTGGGTGTTGCCATCGTGACCAGTGAACTGAGATAAGGCGGAGCTTTACCTAGCATGGACTTGTAGATGACCTGGAGCCAGTGGGTCTGGCGACGAAAATGGAGCGAGGACCAGCCGACTAGAGCATACAGGTCGCAGTGGTGGGTGGTATAAGGTGCTTTAGTGACAAAATGAATGGCACTGTGATAAACTGCATCCAGTTTGCTGAGTAGAGTGTTGGAAGCTATTTTGTAGATGACATCGCCAAAGTCGAGGATCGGTAGGATAGTCAGTTTTACTTGGGTAAGTTTGGCGGCATGAGTGAAGGAGGCTTTGTTGCGGAATAGAAAGCCGACTCTAGATTTTATTTTAGATTGTAGATGTTTGATATGAGTCTGGAAGGAGAGTTTACAGTCTAGCCAGACACATAGGTACTTATAGATGTCCACATATTCTAGGTCGGAACCATCCAGGGTGGTGATGCTAGTCGGATGTGCGGGTTCAGGCAGCGAACGGTTTAAAAGCATGCATTTGGTTTTACTAGCGTTTAAGAGCAGTTGGAGGTCACGGAAGGAGTGTTGTATGGCATTGAAGCTCGTTTTGAGGTTAGATAGCACAGTGTTCAAGGACGGGCCGGAAGTTTACAGAATGGTGTCGTCTGCGTAGAGGTGGATCAGGGAGCAAGAGCAACATCATTGATATATACAGAGAGAAGAGTCGGCCCGAGAATTGAACCCTGTGGCACCCCCATAGAGACTGCCAGAGGACCGGACAGCATGCCCTCCGATTTGAAACACTGAACTCTGTCTGCAAAGTAGTTGGTGAACCAGGCAAGGCAGTCATCAGAAAAACCGAGGCTACTGAGTCTGCCGATAAGAATACGGTGATTGACAGAGTCGAAATCCTTGTCAAGGTCGATGAAGACGGCTGCACAGTACTGTCTTTTATCGATGGCGGTTATGATATCGTTTAGTACCTTGAGCGTGGCTGAGGTGCACCCGTGACCGGCTCGGAAACCAGATTGCACAGCGGAGAAGGTACGGTGGGATTCGAGATGGTCAGTGACCTGTTTGTTGACTTGGCTTTTGAAGACCTTAGATAGGCAGGGCAGGATGGATATAGGTCTGTAACAGTTTGGGTCCAGGGTGTCTCCCCCTTTGAAGAGGGGGATGACTGCGGCAGCTTTCCAATCCTTGGGGATCTCAGATGATATGAAAGAGGTTGAACAGGCTGGTAATAGGGGTTGCGACAATGGCGGCAGATAGTTTCAGGAATAGAGGGTCCAGATTGTCAAGCCCAGCTGATTTGTACGGGTCCAGGTTTTGCAGCTCTTTCAGAACATCTGCTATCTGGATCTGGGTAAAGGAGAACCTGGAGAGGCTTGGGCGAGTAGCTGCGGGGGGGGTGGAGCTGTTGGCCGAGGTTGGAGTAGCCAGGAGGAAGGCATGGCGAGCCGTTGAGAAATGCTTGTTGAAGTCATGGATTTATCAGTGGTGACCGTGTTACCTAGCCTCAGAGCAGTGGGCAGCTGGGAGGAGGTGCTCTTGTTCTCCATGGACTTAATAGTGTCCCAGAACCTTTTGGAGTTGGAGCTACAGGATGCAAATTTCTGCCTGAAGAAGCTGGCCTTTGCTTTCCTGACTGACTGCGTGTATTGGTTCCTGACTTCCCTGAACAGTTGCATATCGCGGGGACTATTCGATGCTATTGCAGTCCGCCACAGGATGTTTTTGTGCTGGTCGAGGGCAGTCAGGTCTGGATTGAACCAAGGGCTATATCTGTTCTTAGTTCTGTATTTTTTGAACGGAACATGCTTATCTACAATGGTGAGGAAGTTACTTTTAAAGAATGACCAGGCATTCTCAACTGACGGGATAAGGTCAATATCCTTCCAGGATATCCCTGCTCACAGGATGTTTTACCCAGTGATGCCATGTCGATTAGAATACATGCAATGAGGCCTGAGATCCTGGTTGAAGACAGTGGAGTATTTGTAGTATGAGGGTGCCCTTGTTTACAGATTTAAAGGCTATCAAAACTGGTTAGATTGTAGGACTGCCTGTTAAGATCCCAGTTTGGGGACAAAGAATAAAAAGGAGCAGATTTCTGGGGAGCATGGTAGAAACAGTAGAGACTTATTTCTGGAGGGAGTCATTTTTAAAATTAGTAGTTCAAACTGTTTGGGTATGGACCTGGAAAGTATGACATTACTTTGCAGGCTATCTCTGCAGTAGACTGCAACTCCTTCCCCTTTGGCAGTTCTATCTTGACGGAAAATGTTATAGTTGGGTATGGAAATCTCAGAATTTTTGGTGGCCTTCCTGAGCCAGGATTCAGACACGGCAAGGACATCAGGATTAGCAGAGTGTGCTAAAGCAGTGAGTAAAACAAACTTAGGGAGGAGGCTTCTGATGTTGACAAGCATGAAACCAAGGCTTTTTCGATCACAGAAGTCAACAAATGAGGGTGCCTGGGGACATGCAGGGCCTGAGTTTACCTCCACATCACCCGCGGAACAGAGGAGGAGTAGTATGAGGGTGCGGCTAAAGGCTATCAAAACTGGTCGCCTAGAGCACAAAGAATAAAAGGAGCAGATTTCTGGGCATGGTAGAATATATTCAGGGCATAATGCGCAGACGGGTATGGTGGGGTGCGGGTACAATGGAGGTAAGCCCAGGCACTGGGTGATGATAAGAGAGGTTGTATCTCTGGACATGCTGGTTGTAATGGATGAGGTCAACGCATGTGTGGGAGGTGGGACAAAGGAGGTATCAGGGGTATGAAGAGTGGAACTAGGGGCTCCATTGTAAACTAAAACAATGATAACTAACCTGAACAACAGTATACAAGGCATATTGACATTTGAGAGAGACTTACAGCAAGGCATACAGTAATCGCATGTGTTAATTAGGAGAGCTAGCTACAACAGTAGGTGAGACAACAGCTAATCAGCTAGCACAACAACAGCAGGTAAAATGGCGTTGACAGAGAGGGTCGGATTAACTGCACACAGAGCCTGAGTGCGGCTTGGGCCGACAGATAAAAACATAAACAAGCAGAATGGAGTACCGTGATTAATGGACAGTCCAGCAGGCATCAGCTATGTAGCCAAGTGAACTTTTTGGCAACAATGCAAAATGTTATGTTTGGCGTAAAAGCAACACAGCCCATCACCCTGAACACTCTATCCCCACTGTCAAACATGGTGGTGGCAGCATCATGGTTTGGGCCTGCTTTTCTTCAGCAGGGACAGGGAAGATGGTTAAAATTGATGGGAAGATGGATGGAGCCAAATACAGGGCCATTCTGGAAGAAAACCTGATGGAGTCTGCAAAAGACCTGAGACTGGGACGGAGATTTGTCTTCCAACAAGACAATGATCCAAAACATAAAGCAAAATCTACAATGGAATGGTTCAAAAATAAACATATCCAGGTGTTAGAATGGCCAAGTCAAAGTCCAGACCTGAATCCAATCGAGAATCTGTGGAAAGAACTGAAAACTGCTGTTCACAAATGCTCTCCATCCAACCTCACTGAGCTCGAGCTGTTTTGCAAGGAGGAATGGGAAAAAATGTCAGTCTCTCGATGTGCAAAACTGATAGAGACATACCCCAAGCGACTTACAGCTGTAATCGCAGCAAAAGGTGGCGCTACAAAGTATTAACTTAAGGGGGCTGAATAATTTTGCACGCCCAATTTTTCAGTTTTTGATTTGTTAAAAAAGTTTGAAATATCCAATAAATGTCGTTCCACTTCATGATTGTGTCCCACTTGTTGTTGATTCTTCACAAAAAAATACAGTTTTATATCTTTATGTTTGAAGCCTGAAATGTGGCAAAAGGTCACAAAGTTCAAGGGGGCCGAATACTTTCGCAAGGCACTGTATATAAAAAAATGATGTATTGTTACACCATGTAGGAGCAGTATAGACCTAGTCTGTTCATTATATACATCTACATGATGTATTGCTACACCATGCAGGAGCAGTATAGACCTCGTCTGTTCATTATATACATCTACATGATGTATTGTTACACCATGTAGGAGCAGTATAGACCTAGTCTGTTCATTATATACATCTACATGATGTATTGTTACACCATGTAGGAGCAGTATAGACCGAGTCTGTTTATTATATGCATCTACATGATGTATTGTTACACCATACAGGAGTAGTATAGACCTCGTCTGTTCATTATATACAGTACCAGTCAAAGGTTTGGACACACCTACTCATTCAAGTTTTTATTTTATTATTTAAAACTATTTTCTACATTGTAGAACAATAGTGAAGATATCAAAACTAGGAAATAACACATATGGAAACATGTAGTAACCAAAAAAAAACAAATCAAAATATATTTTATATTTGAGATTCTTCCAAGTAGCTACCCTTTGCCTTGATTACAGCTTTGCACACTCTTCGCATTCTCTCAACCAGCTTCATGAGGTTGTCACCTGGAATGCATTTCAATTAACCAGTTTTCCTTTTTAAAAGTTAATATGTGGAATTTCAAGCTCTATGATGATACTGACTTTCATGAGGACAGCCACAGGAAAGGACCCAGAGTTACCTCTGTTGTGGTATGATGAAACTGACTTTCATGAGGACAGCCATAGAAAAGGACCCAGAGTTACCTCTGTTGCAGAGTATAAATTCATTAGAGTTACCAGCCTCAGAAATTGCAGCCCAAATAAATGCTTCACATAGTTCAAGTAACAGACACATCTCAACATCAACTGTTCAGAGGAGACTGAGTGAATCAGGCCTGCATGGTCAAATTGCTGCAAAGAAACCACTACTAAAGGACACCAATAAGAAGAAGAGACTTGCTTGGGTGAAGAAACACAAGCAATTGGTATTGGAACAGTGGAAATCTGTACTTTGGTCTGATGAGTCCAAATTTGAGACAGCCATGTCTTAGTAAGATGCATAGTAGGTGAACGGATGATCTCCGCATGTGTGGTTCCCACCGTGAAGCATGGAGGAGGTGTGATGGTGTGGGCGTGCTTTGCAGGTGACACTGTCAGTGATTTATTTAGAATTCAAGGCACAGTTAACCAGCATTGCTACCTCAGCAGTCTGCAGCGATATGCCATCCCATCTGGTTTGAGCTTAGTGGGACTATCATTTGTTTTTCAACAGGACAATGACGCCAAACACACCTTCAGGCTATGTAAGGGCTATTTGACCAAGAAGGAGATTGTTGGAATGCTGCATCAGATGACCTGGCATACACAATCCCCCAACCTCAACCCAATTGAGATGGTTTGGGATGAGTTGGACTGCAGAGTGAAGGAAGAGCAGCCAACAAGTGCTCAGCATATGTGGGAACTCCTTCAAGACTCTTGGAAAGGCATTCCTCATGAAGCTGGTTGAGAGAATGTGAAGAGTGTGCAAAGCTATAATCAAGGCAACTTTTTAAGAATCTCAAATATAAAATATATTTTGATTTGTTTAACACTTTTTTGGTAAATACATGTTTCCATATGTGTTATTTCATAGTTTTGATATCTTCACTATTATTCTACAAGAATAATAGAAAATAGTACAAATAAAAATAAAGAAAACTCCTTGAATGAGTAGGTGTGTCTGACCTGTACTGTACATTTACATGATTACACCATGTAGGAGAAGTTGCGTATTTTGACCAATCAGATATGAAAAATATCTGATTTGAAAATATCAAAAGACTAATTAGTGGGAAAAAAATGCAGAATTGGGCTGCCTGTGTTAACGCAAATGAAATAAATGAAAAATAATAACTGTGTTACCTACTCCAGTCAGCAGATGGCGATATGAGTTTTACAAGCAATGCTGCCGGAGTGTGACGTGACGTATAATCTAGTGGACGGGACACCTCTTCGACAACGACAGCTATTCAGTCACTTAGATAGCTTGCTTGCCAAAAAATACGAAAATCTTTGAGCTATTTAGGCGTTTTCGGTGTATATTAATCACTGTGTTTTAAACACACGTCTGTCGTATCTACTCGTTACCCATCCCAGCTTCATATTTACGTTGTCGGGTAGCTAACTGGTTCAATTAGCATTAGGCCAGTAGCTTATGCTAACTATCTAAGTTGGCTTTCTTAATAACATTCTGGACCATGAGCTCACTAAACTACTCTCCCCCTGTAAAAGAAGAGGACGTCTGCTGGACTGAGAAACAGGGTCTGTGGCTTAATATTGTCGTGAAAGAAGAGGAGGAAGAGAAGGACGTCACAGTGAAAGGCGATGAAGAAGCTTCCAGAGTGAAAGCTGAGGATCAGGAAGAGATTACTGTCACAATGAAAGAGGAGGACGAGGAAGGAGATTATGAGACTGGAGATCTGATTAACACCAGTGAGTAACGTTACCATCTTAAAAACAGGAGTACAAACTGCCAATTGTTGAACTGATGTGGATTTTTGAAGTGGCAATCCGTGATTCAGAAAACAACAACAAAATGGCTGCCATGACACTCGTTTTGGTGAACAGCAAAAGGTTGGGTGCTGGAGACACCGATATGTAACAACTGTCAAATCCATAAAATAGCTATGAATACAAGGACTAAGCATCCAAATAATAAAAATAATAGTTTAAGCAGGTTCTAAAACTATAACGTGTTTGTTTACAACTTTTTTAAAGCAAACTATCAGCCTAACTGACGTGTGAATTACAACACACCCTTCCGTTTTCTAACATGGCTACATGGCATATCTACTAAGGCGACTCGGTGCATCCAATGGCAATGTCCACGATAGGTATCGGGCCCCACAGTGGGAGTGTCATAATACCCATAAAACCTAGCGGTCAAGCAGGGAAATGCTTCCATTAGTTATTCCGCCATACATTTTCCCCATAGGGAATTTTAGAAATGCTTAAAATAAGTGCCATCTATTGTGTAGCCTTACCCTGGCGTGACGTTTTGATGACAGTTTAATGTTATCTCGGACAAGGTGACTTTTATCAATATATTCATCTTTATTTTACTCTCAAATTCGAAAATGCTAATCGACATTCTGCAAGACTAGAAATCCCTGCAAGATCCTGCACGTCCACTTACGAAAAAAAGTCTATTGGTCACATACATATGGTTAGCAGATGTTATTGTAGCAAAATGCTTGTGCTTCTAGTTCTGACAGTGCAGCAATATCTAACAATTTCACAACAAATACCTAATACACACACAAGTAAAGGAATAATGGACTATATAATGTTTACATACCCTACATTATTAATCTCATATGTATATACTGTACTCTATCATCTACTGCATCTTTATGTAATACATGTATCACTAGCCACTTTAAACTATGCCACTTTGTTTACATACCCTACATTACTCATCTCATATGTATATACTGTACTCGATACCATCTACTGTATCTTGCTTATGCCGTTCTGTACCATCACTCATTCATATATCTTTATGTACATATTATTTATCCCTTTACACTTGTGTGTATAAGGTAGTAGTTTTGGAATTGTTAGGTTAGATTACTCGTTGGTAATTACTGCATTGTCAGAACTAGAAGCACAAGCATTTCGCTACACACGCATTAATATCTGCTAACCATGTGTATGTGACAAATAAATTTGATTTGATTTTGAGAATATATAAATATATGGATGAGCGATGTCAGAGCGCATAGGCTAAGATGCAAAAGACTACAGAATACAGTATATACATATGAAATGAGTAATGCAAGATATGTAAACATTGAAAGTGGAATTATTATTATTATTATTTTTTTAAACATTTTTTTAACCAGGCAAGTAATTAATGTTTTTTTTTTTTTTAAATCTTATTTTCAATGACGGCCTAGGAACAGTGGGTTAACTGCCTGTTCAGGGGCAGAACGACAAATTTGTACCTTGTCAGCTCAGGGATTTGAACTTGCAACCTTCCGGTTACTAGTCCAACGCTCTAACCACTAGACTACCCTAAAGTGACAAATGTTCCACATTACAGTGGGCAATGATTTCAAGTCCGTATCTAGGCAGCAGCCTCTCCGTGCTCGTAATGTGTTAGTGATGGCCGTTTAACAGTCTGATGGCCTTGAGATGGAAGCTGGTTTTCAGTCTCTCGGTCCCAGCTTTGATGCACCTGTACTGACTTCACCTTCTGGATGGTAGCGGGGACAACAGGCAGTGGCAGGCAGTGGCTCGGGTGGTTGTTTTCCTTGATCTTTTTTGCCTTCCTGTGACATCGGGTGCTGTAGGACTTTTAGCGGAATTTTAGCGGACTTTTAATCATTCTAGTAGTTCTAGTTAAATAGTTAACACACATGGACACAGCAGTCTAAGGCACTGCATCTCAGTGCTAGAGGAGTCACTACAGTCCCTGGTTCGAATCCAGGCTGTATCACATCCGGCCTTGATTGGGAGTCCCATAAGGCGGCATACAATTGGCTCAGCGTTGTCCGGGTTTGGTAGGCCGCCATTGTAAATGAAATGTGTTCTTAACTGCCTTTCCTAGTTAAATAAAGGTTCAATTAATTAATTACAAAAAATATATACACTGCCCCAAAAAATAAAGGGAACATGTAAACAAACCAATGTAACTCCAAGTCAATCACACTTCTGTGAAATCAAACTGTCCACTTAGGAAGCAACACTAACTGACAATAAATTGCACATGCTGTTGTGCAAATGGAATAGACAACAGGTGGAAATTATAGGCAATTAGCAAGACACCCCCAATAAAGGAGTGGTTCTGCAGGTGATAACCACAGACCACTTCTCAGTTCCTATGCTTCCTGGCTGATGTTTTGGTCACTTTTGAATGCTGGCGGTGCGTTCACTCTAGTGGTAGCATAAGACGGAGTCTACAACCCACACAAGTGGCTCAGGTAGTGCAGCTCATCCAGGATGGTACATCAATGCGAGCTGTGGCAAGAAGGTTTGCTGTGTCTGTCAGCGTAGTGTCCAGAGCATGGAGGCGCTACCAGGAGACAGGCCAGTACATCAGGAGACGTGGAGGAGGCCGTAGGAGGGCAACAACACAGCAGCAGGACCGCTACCTCCGCCTTTTGTGCAAGGAGGAGCAGGAGGAGCACTGCCAGAGCCCTGCAAAATGACTTCCAGCAGGCCACAAATGTGCATAAGTCTGCTCAAACGGTCAGAAACAGACTCCATGAGGGTGGTATGAGGGCCCGACATCCTGCACGGTGTTGGGCTGTAAGCACAACCCCCACATGTGGACTTTTGGCATTTGCCACTGGTGCCCTGTGCTCTTCATAGATGAAAGCAGGTTCACACTGAGCACATGTGACAGACGTGACAGTCTGGAGACGCCGTGGAGAACGTTCTGCTGCCTGCAACATCCTCCAGCATGACCGGTTTGGCGGTGGGTCAGTGATGGTGTGGGGTGGCATTTCTTTGGGGGGCCGCACAGTGTGTGCTCGCCAGAGGTAACCTGACTGCCATTAGGTACCGAGATGAGATCCTCAGACCCCTTGTGAGACCATATGCTGGTGCGGTTGGCCCTGGGTTCCTCCTAATGCAAGACAATGCTAGACCTCATGTGGCTGGAGTGTGTCAGCAGTTCCTGCAAGAGGAAGGTATTGTTGCTATGGACTGGCCCGCCCGTTCCCCAGACCTGAATCTAATTGAGCACATCTGGGACATCATGTCTCGCTCCATCCACCAACGCCACGTTGCATCACAGACTGTCCAGGAGTTGGCGGATGCTTTAGTCCAGGTCTGGGAGGAGAACCCTCAGGAGACCATCCGCCACCTCATCAGGAGCATGCCCAGGCGTTGTAGAGGGGTCATACAGGCACGTGGAGGCCACACACACTACTGAGCCTCATTTTGACTTGTTTTAAGGACATTACATCAAAGTTGGATCAGCCTGTAGTGTGGTTTTCCACTTTTAATTTTGAGTGTGACTCCAAATCCAGACCTCCATGGGTTGATAAATTTGATTTCCATTGATTTTTGGGTGATTTTGTTGTCAGCACATTCAACTATGTAAAGAAAAAAGTATTTAATAAGAATATTTCATTCAGATCTAGGATGTGTTATTTTAGTGTTCCCCTTATTTTTTTTGAGCAGTGTATATTCATTCAACAGGTATTTCGCGTTCGTAAATTCATCAGTTATTCTGTGCTCTGGTAGTCAGACGAGAGTGCTCTGAAATTGGAGTAGATAGCCATAGTGAATTTGCAAACCCAAGAGATATATGCTAACTGGATAACAGTCGTTCTTGCTCGCTAACCAAATGACACCTGCATCTCTAGCTGTGTAGCCACCAAAAAACAATACGGAAAAAAACTTGGTCACTCACCCACTCCTCCAATGACATCACATCCTCCTGTCAGCTAGCTCGTGTTCAGCTCCATGTTTTTAGCTTGCTACCTAAATAGAAATGCTAGCCTATTAGCCACATTATGACTGCCTCGTGATCATTGCCCTTGCTAGTCTGATTGTATTGACATTCCCAGCCTTAGTTACATTTGTCTGTTTTTGTCCAAAATCTTGAGTCATTGAAACTGATACAGTGCATCCTGAATGGAGGCAGTAAACAATGTACCAAGCCAGCTGTAATTTACAACCTGAGAGCAATATTTTTTTGGACTACTAAGAAATGTATTGGTGAATTATATTATTCATGCATTGAACTGTAACCATCTATTCTGCCAACAATGCCTTAGTGTTTGTCATGGAATGTTGAGTCAAATATAACCTATTTTTAAAACCCTCTTATAAAGTTGGTTTCGTAGCATAAACTGGGAATTTTATAATTTTGACTGATTTATGATTGTCTTGTTTGTTTCATATCTGCAAATTAGTTAAAATGCGTTCAGTTCCACTGTAAATATACACTCTGTCTTTGACAGCAGAGAGACCAGACTCAGCAGAGGAACCAGAGCCAGAGACTTCCGAACCAGTAAGACGACATCACTGTTCCTACTGTGGAAAGAGCTTTAACCAGTTAGGGGACCTAAAGAAACATGAGAGGATACATACAGGAGAGAAGCCTCACAAATGCTCCCAGTGTGGACAGTGTTTTACCTGGTTACAGAATCTAAAACAACATCAAATAATACACACAGGCGAGAAGCCTTACCAATGCTCTCAGTGTGAAAAGGCTTTTACCCGGTTAGCACATCTGAAAGAACATAAAATAGTGCACACGGGAGAAAAACCTTTCCACTGCTCTCAGTGTGAAAAGCGATTTACCAAGTTAGGGATCCTAAAACAGCATGAGAAGACACACACAGAAGAAAAGCCCTACCATTGCTCCCAGTGTGGAAAAAGATTTTCCTTGGCAAAGTACCTGAAAGAGCATGAAAAAATACATACAGGAGAAAAACCTGGAGAGAAGCTTTTCCTCTGCTCCCTGTGCGGAAAGAGTTTTACCCAGTCAACCCACCTGAAATCCCACACAAGAACGCACACGGGGGAGAAGCCTTATCAATGCTCCGTTTGTGGAAAGAGTTTTTCTCAATCAAGTTGTCTGAAAAAACATAAGAGAATACACACCGGAGAGAAGCCTTACCACTGCTCCCTGTGCGGAAAGAATTTTAACCGGTTAGATTACCTGAAATCACATAACAGAACACACACAGTAGAGAAGCCTTTACACACAGTAGAGATGCCTTTAAACACAGGAGAGAAGTCATCATTGTAAATAAGATTTTTTTTTCTTAATTAACTTGCCTGGTAAAAAATATATTTTTTTTAAACATTAAAAAAATATATGAATATGAAGTGTATGTAGTTCTGTGATGTTCAGAATGAACCGTTTATATACTGTTTATGCCATTTTGATGAAAGTGTAGTTTGTATTTTTTAAATCTCAAAACATTGAATATGAAATACATTGGTTTGATTGTAGACTACCAATATGTCAGTTTGAATGTGTATGCTCTCTGCGATTACATGGTCATTTTTCAACTCCGGCTCTGTGTGTTGTGTGTGTCATTACTCGAGCACTCTCAAGTGCCATTTACCATTTGCTCTATTGTTTACATTTGCTTTCAATATGTATCTTACAGGCTTTAAGGGAATAGTATGGTCCTGTCAAGATAACAGACCAAGAAAACCAATAGTGCCACAAACAAAGGCACAATTGTCACAAAATGTTTGTCATTGCGGTTCTACAGTGGAAATGCACCTCTAGTTCCAACTTCTGAACAGCAACTTATGTCTCCTTTTATAAATATGGATGAATTGAGTGAGCACATCTCATGTTCCCCCTGTCTCTGGCACAGCCCATAGGCTCTGGGACACGTGGGCTGTCCAACAACAACCCCCGACATGAGAGCAAGTTCACAGCACTTTTTGGTGGCAGTCAGAGTAGCTTTGCTAATCAAGCGATGAACTCCGATCAAATATATATATATATATTTTCTTACTGCCTGTTTCACCATCAGCCCTTCCAGCATTGCAGACAGAAGTAAACCACTGTAGCAACAGGTCATAAACAGGAACACTTGGAGTATGTTTGCAGATGGTTACAAATGAACTAAACCCAGCCCTTATCAGAAACTTAGTCAAATGACTTTGCGAGTCAGTTTATCAATGAAAGACCACAAAATGAATTATTGACTCAAATGGTTTTGTACAACATCACAGATAAGCACAGCATTATCTTTCAACTGGCAAAAGTCATGGTTCTTGTTTTTTTATTCTTCTTCTTGCTAGCTTGAGCTCAAAGCTCAGTGGCTTTTAATATAAGATCCATGTGTAATGCTACTTGTTGGTGACCCATGGCCCTTAACTAGCCTGGTGAAGGCTAGCTAGCTGGAGCGCTGGTCAGGTAACACTAGCTGGAGCGCTGGTCAGGTAACACTAGCTGGAGCAATGGTCAGGTAACACTAGCTGGAGCAATGGTCAGGTAACACTAGCTGGAGCGCTGGTCAGGTAACACTAGCTGGAGCGCTGGTCAGGTAACACTAGCTGGAGCGCTGGTCAGGTAACACTAGCTGGAGCAATGGTCAGGTAACACTAGCTGGAGCAATGGTCAGGTAACACTAGCTGGAGCGCTGGTCAAACACTAGCTGGAGCGCTGGTCAGGTAACACTAGCTGGAGCGCTGGTCAGGTAACACTAGCTGGAGCGCTGGTCAGGTAACACTAGCTGGAGCGCTGGTCAGGTAACACTAGCTGGAGCAATGGTCAGGTAACACTAGCTGGAGCGCTGGTCAGGTAACACTAGCTGGAGCGCTGGTCAGGTAACACTAGCTGGAGCGCTGGTCAGGTAACACTAGCTGGAACGCTGGTCAGGTAACACTAGCTGGAGCGCTGGTCAGGTAACACTAGCTGGAGCGCTGGTCAGGTAACACTAGCTGGAGCGCTGGTCAGGTAACACTAGCTGGAGCGCTGGTCAGGTAACACTAGCTGGAGCGCTGGTCAGGTAACACTAGCTGGAGCGCTGGTCAGGTAACACTAGCTGGAGCGCTGGTCAGGTAACACTAGCTGGAGCGCTGGTCAGGTAACACGAGCTGGAGCGCTGTTCAGGTAACACGAGCTGGAGCGCTGGTCAGGTAACACGAGCTGGAGCGCTGGTCAGGTAACACTAGCTGGAGCAATGGTCAGGTAACACTAGCTGGAGCGCTGGTCAGGTAACACTAGCTGGAGCGCTGGTCAGGTAACACTAGCTGGAGCGCTGGTCAGGTAACACTAGCTGGAGCGCTGGTCAGGTAACACTAGCTGGAGCAATGGTCAGGTAACACTAGCTGGAGCGCTGGTCAGGTAACACTAGCTGGAGCGCTGGTCAGGTAACACTAGCTGGAGCGCTGGTCAGGTAACACTAGCTGGAGCGCTGGTCAGGTAACACTAGCTGGAGCGCTGGTCAGGTAACACTAGCTGGAGCAATGGTCAGGTAACACTAGCTGGAGCGCTGGTCAAACACTGCTGGAGCGCTGGTCAGGTAACACTAGCTGGAGCGCTGGTCAGGTAACACTAGCTGGAACGCTGGTCAGGTAACACTAGCTGGAGCGCTGGTCAGGTAACACTAGCTGGAGCGCTGGTCAGGTAACACTAGCTGGAGCGCTGGTCAGGTAACACTAGCTGGAGCGCTGGTCAGGTAACACTTAGCGCTGGTCAGGTAACACTAGCTGGAGCGCTGGTCAGGTAACACTAGCTGGAGCGCTGGTCAGGTAACACTAGCTGGAGCGCTGGTCAGGTAACACGAGCTGGAGCGCTGTTCAGGTAACACGAGCTGGAGCGCTGGTCAGGTAACACGAGCTGGAGCGCTGGTCAGGTAACACTAGCTGGAGCGCTGGTCAGGTAACATGAGCTGGAGCAATGGTCAGGTAACACTAGCTGGAGCGCTGGTCTGGTAACACTAGCTGGAGTCAGACAGCTTTTACTTTGACAAACTGCAATTTTATGCTTTTCTTTTTCTCCAACTTTGGGATTTGCCCTTTTTCCCATCTATATCACTTGAATAAAGTGCGTCTACATCGATCTGCGTTGCTTGCTGTTTGGGGTTTTAGGCTGGGTTTCTGTGCAGCACTTTGTAACATCGGCTGATGTAAAAAAAAAAAGGGCTTTATAAATACATTTGATTGATTGGAACCGGTTTACACCTCACCTGGATTACAATGCTTTCTGTTACCTCTTATCATCCTGGAATCTGTGTGGATAACAATGCTTTCTGTTACCTCTTACCATTCTGGAATCTGTGTGGATAACAATGGACATTTCCATGGTAAAACAACGTTCTGAGAACCATATGTTTCTAAGAGCGTGGTTGTCTCATGGTTATTTTGCATTCAACCTTTCCACAACGTTCTGGGAATGGTGCAGTACAGTTGATTGGCTTTGGAACATTCTCCGCGTATTTACAGGAACCTGAAGAAATAATTTTCTCGGTATTTCATTACTGTAATAGAACGTCTCCTAAAAGTTCAAACATATTTAATTAAATGTTTGTTCACGTTCTAGAAACGCATTGGGAATGTTCTCAAATAGTTCCGAGAACGTTAACATTATTTTGTGGGAATTTCAATACTTCAACAACAGCTAGTCAACATGACCAAAACATTGTACCTCTTTTTTTGAACGCTTTCCGTATATATTAGCCACTGTGTTTAACACACTTCCAACGTATATATTAGTTAACCCATTTATTTCACATTTACGTTTGTTAGCTAGCTGGGTGTATAAGTGAGCAGACTCGAATGCTAACTAGCTCACATCCGACCACCCCACTAAGTGGTCGCTACCACGTTTAAGGTAAGACCCAAATTCAGACTGTCGAAGTAACAATGTTTATTTCATAAACAAGGGCAGGCAAACGACAGGTCAAGGCAGGCAGGGGTCGATAATCCAGAGTAGTGGGGCAAAGTTACAGGACGGCAGGCAGGGTCCGGGCGGGCAGAAAGGTCAAAACCGGGAAACCAGGAACAATAGTGATCGAAGCAGAGGGAAAACCGCTGGTATGCTTGAAGAAACAAAAAATAACTGGTTACAGACGAACAGAGAACACGGGTATAAATACACGGGAAGATGGGCGACACCTGGAGGGGGGTGGAGACAATCACAAAGACAGGTGAAACAGATCAGGGTGTGACAGTTTGTCTTTGTCTTAGTAATAAACTTGACCTCCAGGTCGAGGGATCTGATTTGGATTCAACCTCACAGGAAGACAATTTTATCATGTGAAGATTTAATTCTGGGTCATATTCATTAGTGCACACCATAGTGAAATGTTTTGCAACAGAAAACAAAAACAAGCTGTATTAGGGACATTTAAGCAGAATGCAGTTTATATTCAGTTAAGAGTAAGAGTAATTAACACACTGTTGAGCTTATTTCTATGTTTTCCCTGTCTGTAATACACGTGATTTCCACTGATCTTAATTGTGACACTTTATTTGTGTATGGTTTGATGGTCACTTGACTTGATACTGAATGTTCTGGAATGTTCTTATATCTGTTGATGGGGTCTTATGTCAGACGGAAGGTTCCAGGACTGAGGACACTGATTTGTTGTTGTATTTTTTATTTAAACTTTAGTCATGCTAAGACCAATGTATATTTTATAGATGGCCCTGTAGTTACATACACTATACACATCAATACTTGTTTATTTCTTTGGCATTTACAGACTAAGGTCTCTTTAATAGATTAGCCCTGTGGTTATGTAACAGTATAACTTTAGATCGTCCCCTCGCCCATACCCGGGCGCGAACCAGGGACCCTCTGCACACATCAAATGCTAACATCAGTAACCTCTACGTAATGTCTATAAACACCATCAAATACATATATATTTATATTCTGGACTCTGACATTGCTCATCCTAATATTTCTATATTTCTTAATTCCATTCTTTTACTATTTAGATGTGCATGTATTGTTAGATATTACTGCACTGTTGAGCTAGGAACATAAGCATTTCGCTACACCAGAAAAAAAACATCTGATAAATGTGTGCATTTGACTAATAAAAATTGATTTAATTTGTTGTTGTTGGAGTGTCTTGGTCAGTTTAGAACAGAAAATGCCACCCTCGTCAACCTGTCACCTAATCATACCTAATGACCTTATTGGTTGTAAGAGAAAACATAACATCTGGTTGTTTTTAAATTACTTATTTTGAAATTGTTTGCCAGAATAAACAATGTTATGAATATTTATCGAAACTGCGTTACGCACTCCAGTTAACAGATGGCGATGTGAGTCTTTCATGTGGTGCTTCTTGCGTGACGTATAATCTAGTGGACGGGACTGGATGCTTCTTCAACGACCAACAGGGCTACTTATTCAACCATTTCGGTAGCTTGCTAGTCAACATAAAATCGAATCATTAAAGCTCTTTAGACCATTCTTGTGTATATTAATCAGTGTTTAAAAGACAATTATGTGTACGTATTAACGTACAATTAATTTGCTTGTAAAATTTGTCCAAGAAAAGATATACCAGCACCAGGCTAGTCGGAAATGCTAACAAGCTAGCTACCTGGCTAACATCCCCGACCATGAGTTCACTAAGCTACTCCCCCTTTGCTAAAGAACAGACGGTCTTCTGGATGGAGAAAGAAGCTCTGGGTCTTAACATTGTCGTAAAAGAAGAGGAGGATATTACAGTGAAAGAAGAGGAAGAAGCTTTCAGATTGAAAAGGGAAGAGGCTATCACGTTGAAAGAAGAAAAGTATGTTACAGTGAAAGACGAGAAAGAACCTTTTGGCGTGAAAGAGGAAGAGGGGATAGAGGCTGTCACAGTGAAAGAGGAGGTGGTAGACGCTTTCAGAACTAAAAAGGAGGAAGAGGAGGCTATCACATTGAAAGTTGAAGAGGATGTTACAGTGAAAGAAGAGAAAGAACCCTTTGGAGTAAAAGAGGAAGAGGAGGCTATCACATTAAATGAAAAGGAGGATGTTCTAATGGAAGAAGATGAAGAACCTATTGGAGTGGAAGAGAAGGTTATCTCAAAAGAGGAAGACGTGGATGAAGATCCGAATAACACCAGTGAGTACTGTCTTAAAATAGGGGCACAAGCGATACAGTTCTTGAACTAATGTGTGGTTTTAAAGGGGCATTCTACTGAAGTTGAGTATGTTGTTCAGTACTGTAGGAATTGTTGAAGGAGCTATCTGTGATTGTTCCATACATTTTGGGATTTTTTAAATAATGATATACAGTGGGGCAAAAAAGTATTTAGTCAGCCACCAATTGTGTAAGTTCTCCCACTTAAAGATGAGGCCTGTAATTTTCATCATAGGCACACATCAACTATGACAGACAAAATGAGAGGAAAAAAATCCAGAAAATCACATTGTAGGATTTTTATTGAATTGATTTGCAAATTATGGTGGAAAATAAGTATTTGGTCACCTACAAACAAGCAAGATTTCTGGCTCTCACAGACCTGTAACTTCTTTAAGAGGCTCCTCTGTCCACTCGTTACCTGTATTAATGGCACCTGTTTGAACTTGTTATCAGTATAAAAGACACCTGTCCACAACCTCAAACAGTCACACTCCAAACTCCACTATGGCTAAGACCAAAGAGCTGTCAAAGGACACCAGAAACAAAATTGTAGACCTGCACCAGGTTTGGAAGACTGAATCTGCAATAGGTAAGCAGCTTGGTTTGAATAAATCAACTGTGGGAGCAATTATTAGGAAATGGAAGACATACAAGACCACTGATAATCAAATCAAATTTTATTTGTCACATACACATGGTTAGCAGATATTAATGCGAGTGTAGCGAAATGCTTGTGCTTCTAGTTTCGACAATGCAGTAATAACCAACAAGTAATCTAACTAACAATTCCAAAACTACTGTCTTATACACAAGTGTAAGGGGATAAAGAATATGTACATAAATATATATGAATGAGTGATGGTACAGAGCAGCATAGGCAAGATACAGTAGACGGTATCGAGTACAGTATTTACATATGAGATGAGTATGTAAACAAAGTGGCATAGTTAAAGTGGCTAGTGATACATGTATTACATAAAGATGCAGTGGATGATATAGAGTACAGTATATACGTATACATATGAGATGAATAATGTAGTATATGTAAACATTATATTAGGTAGCATTGTTTAAAGAGGCTAGTGATATATTTTATATCATTTCCCATCAATTCCCATTATTAAAGTGGCTGGACTTGAGTCAGTGTGTTGGCAGCAGCCACTCAATGTTAGTGGTTGCTGTTTAACAGTCTGATGGCCTTGAGATAGAAGCTGTTTTTCAGTCTCTCGGCCCCAGCTTTGATGCACCTGTACTGACCTCGCCTTCTGGATGATAGCGGGGTGAACAGGCAGTAGCTCGAGTGGTTGTTGTCCTTGATCTTTATGGCCTTCCTGTAACATCGGGTGGTGTAGGTGTCCTGGAGGGCAGGTAGTTTGCCCCCGGTGATGCGTTGTGCAGACCTCACTACCCTCTGGAGAGCCTTACGGTTGTGGGCGGAGAAGTTGCCGTACCAGGCGGTGATACAGCCCGCCAGGATGCTCTCGATTGTGCATCTGTAGAAGTTTGTGAGTGCTTTTGGTGACAAGCTGAATTTCTTCAGCCTCCTGAGGTTGAAGAGGCGCTGCTGCGCCTTCTTCACGATGCTGTCTATGTGGGTGGACCAATTCAGTTTGTCTGTGATGTGTATGCTGAGGAACTTAACTTACTACCCTCTCCATTTCTGTTCCATCGATGTGGATAGGGGGGTGTTCCCTCTGCTGTTTCCTGAAGTCCACAATCATCTCCTTAGTTTTGTTGACGTTGAGTGTGAGGTTATTTTCCTGACACCACACTCCGAGGGCCCTCACCTCCTCCCTGTAGGCCGTCTCGTCGTTGTTGATGATCAAGCCTACAACTGTTGTGTTGTCCGCAAACTTGATGATTGAGTTGGAGGCGTGCGTGGCCACGCAGTCGTGGTTGAACAGGGAGTACAGGAGAGGGCTCAGAACGCACCCTTGTGGGGCCCCAGTGTTGAGGATCAGCGGGGTGGAGATGTTGTTGCCTACCCTCACCACCTGGGGGCGGCCCGTCAGGAAGTCCAGTACCCAGTTGCACAGGGCAGGGTCGAGACCCAGGGTCTCGAGCTTGGAGGGTATTATGGTGTTGAATGCCGAGCTGTAGTCGATGAACAGCATTCTCACATAGGTATTCCTCTTGTCCAGATGGGTTAGGGCAGTGTGGTTGAGATTGCATCGTCTGTGGACCTATTTGGGCGGTAAGCAAATTGGAGTGGGTCTAGGGTTTCAGGTAGGGTGGAGGTGATATGGTCCTTGACTAGTCTCTCAAAGCACTTCATGATGAAGTAAGTGAGTGCTACGGGGCGGTAGGCTGTTTTTCTGCAAAGGGACCAGGACGACTGATCCGTGTAAAGGAAAGAATGAATGGGGCCATGTATCGTGAGATTTTGAGTGAAAACCTCCTTCCATCAGCAAGGGCATTGAACAATGATCCCAAACACACCGTCTGGGCAACGAAGTGGCTTCGTAAGAAGCATTTCAAGGTCCTGGAGTGGCCTAGCCAGTCTCCAGATCTCAAACCCATAGTAAATCTTTGGAGGGAGTTGAAAGTCCGTGTTGCCCAGCAACAGCCCCAAAACATCACTGCTCTAGAGGAGATCTGCATGGAGGAATGGGCCAAAATACCAGCAACAGTGTGTGAAAACCTTGTGAAGATTTACAGAAAACGTTTGACCTCTATCATTGCCAACAAAGGGTATATAACAAAGTATTGAGAAACTTTTGTTATTGACCAAATACTTATTTTCCACCATAATTTGCAAATAAATTCATTAAAAATCCTACAATGTGATTTTCTGGATTTTTTTCTTCTCGTTTTGTCTGTCATA
Source organism: Oncorhynchus masou masou (assembly GCF_036934945.1). NCBI lineage: Eukaryota > Metazoa > Chordata > Actinopteri > Salmoniformes > Salmonidae > Oncorhynchus > Oncorhynchus masou. The sequence continues at coordinate 9,795,277 of NC_088216.1, read as the reverse complement.
GTTGAAGTGTACCTATGATGAAAATTACAGGCCTCATCTTTTTAAGTGGGAGAACTTGCACAATTGGTGGCTTACTAAATACTTTTTTTGCCCCACTGTATATATGCCTTACTCGAACTTAGACCCCTTTATTCATGATTTAATTTATTAATAAGATTGGGTCTCTGGCATTCCATAGCGAATGCGTTGGATTACTTACGACCAAATCTGTATCAATGAATATCCATAGTCAGTATGCAGTGTTTCTTTAAAAGGTCGTCCCTTACATCACCGAGCGGTGCCCAGGAAATAATTACATCCAATTGTTAGATGCGACCACCTCCCGTGGTATACGTTTGGGCAGGGTAGCCTAGTGGTTGGAGTGTTGGACTAGTAACCAAAAGGTTGCAAGTTCAAATCCCCGAGCTGACAAGGTACAAATCTGTCATTCTGCCGCTGAACAGGCAGTTAACCCACTGTTCCTAGGCCGTCATTGAAAATAAGAATTTGTTCTTAACTGACTTGCCAAGTTAAATAAAGGTAAAATAAAAAAAATATATAATAAAGGCATATCCATTGATTCTTGGAGACTATAATTTATTAATGCCCAATACATTTAGTTCAACTGTCGTACCCCGTCTCAGGGGTATATTACGAGATAGAGTTAGCGAGCTGACTTTGGTCAATTCTGAATTTAACTCATTGAATTGTTTTGCCCTCCGGTTGTTAGTGTCTATGGGTTTTTGTGTGTAGATTGACGAGGACAATAAATGCTTTAATCCATTTTAGAATACGGCTGTAATGTAACAAAATGTGGAGAAAGTGAAGGGGTCTGAATACTTTCCGAATGCCCTGTAGTCTGGAAATAAGACAGTATTTAGTTATATTTGCTGAGGTTTAGAGACAAACACACTGGTTGTCCCTTCTGTTTGGCATAGTTTCTAGCCAAGCACACTGGTTGTCCCTTCTGTTTGGCATAGTTTCTAGCCAAGCACACTGGTTGTCCCTTCTGTTTGGCATAGTTTATAGCCAAGCACACTGTTTGCCCCTGCTGTTGGCATAGTTTCTAGCCAAGCAAACTGGTTGCCCCTTCTGTTTGGCATAGTTTCTAGCCAAGCAAACTGGTTGCCCCTGCTGTTGGCATAGTTTCTAGCCAAGCACACTGGTTGCCCCTGCTGTTTGGCATAGTTTATAGCCAAGCACACTGGTTGCCCCTGCTGTTTGGCATAGTTTATAGCCAAGCACACTGGTTGCCCCTTCTGTTTGGCATAGTTTCTAGCCAAGCACACTGGTTGTCCCTTCTGTTTGGCATAGTTTCTAGCCAAGCACACTGGTTGTCCCTGCTGTTGGCATAGTTTATAGCCAAGCACACTGGTTGTCCCTTCTGTTTGGCATAGTTTCTAGCACACTGGTTGTCCCTGCTGTTTGGCATAGTTTCTAGCCAAGCACACTGGTTGTCCCTTCTGTTTGGCATAGTTTCTGGTTGTTCCTTCTGTTTGGCAATAGTTTCTAGCCATTGAAATTTCTTTAAATGGTCACACTTGGTTTCGCCCCCGGTGCTGTTTGGCAATATTGTTTATTTATACAAATGCAAACCAAATGTTAGACTAAAAGCATGGGGTTGTCCCTTCTGTTTGGGACATAGTTTATAATTGCCAAGCACAGTGGTTGTTTATGAATTGCCTGCCTGGGCTGTTTGGATGCATAGTTTCTCAAAAAGCCAAGCACACTGGTTGTCCATCATTCTGTATTAATGCAGACTAGTAGCCCTACATGGTGTAACAATACATCATGTAGATGTATATAATGAACAGACTAGGTCTATACTGCTGTTGGTGTAACAATACATCATGTAGTGTTATAAGCCAGACTAGGTCTATACTGCTCCTACATGGTGTAACCCCATGGAGTTTGGCATAGTTTACTGCTCCTACATGGTGTCACAATACATCATGGATGAATATGGATTGATCATGTACCTGTTAAGAAACTGTTTAGAACTGTTCCATGGATTTATGTTTAGAAACTGTATGTTTGAAAGAGTTGGGGCAAAAGGAGAGTGGCTAATAAGTCTGGCTGCACATCTGGTTGTTTGTTCTAAAAAAATAATAAACATTAAGAAAAGATCAATGATATAAAGAAAGATTAAAAAAAACATCATGAAAGAAAAGCAGTGAAAAACCTTTGGAATACTTTAAATGAATTTTATGGGCAGGCTGGCATCCAATCAGATTCATCTTTGATGTTGCCAATTATTTTAATTATTATTTCATTGGCTAAGCTTGTTAACACAATTATATTCATGCAGATAAAAAACAAATAATGAAAGAAAAGCTCTTTGAAGATGGAATGAAAAATGATTGTTATTGATCAATAATGATACATTGACCAGTGATGGAAAGCTTGAGCCTAGAAACTCCTATGTCAAACAGAAGGGGTTCAACCAAAGTAATTGCTTGGTAAAGCGGCCTTTACTGGTTCTAACAGCAGACCTATAAGCTTTTTATTTTACCTTTATTTTACTAGGCAAGTCAGTTAAGAACAAATTCTTATTTTCAATGACGGCCTAGGAACAGTGGGTTAACTACCTGTAGAACGACAGATTTGTACCTTGTCAGCTCAAGGATTTGAACTTGCAACCTTTCGGTCCAACGCTCTACACTGTTGTAAAAATATGGTGTTTGACCAATTACAATGATATTTCTCTGTAAACAAATTAACAACAGACTTTCAGCATGCTTATAGACAAGGGCACTCAACATGTACTGCACTGACACAAATGACTGATGATTGGTTGAAAGAAATTGATAATAATTAGATTGTGGGAGCTGTACTGTTAGATTTCAGTGCAGCCTTTGATATTGTTGACCATGTTGTTGGTCAACCTGTTTTCAACCTGTTGTTGAAAAAAACGTATGTGCTATGGCTTGTCAACCTCTGCAATATCGTGGATTCAGAGCTATCTATCTAATTAAACTCAGAGGGTTTTCTTTAATGGAAGCTTCTCTAATGTCAAACATATGAAGTGTGATGTACCGCAGGGCAGCTCTCTAGGCCCTCTACTCTTTTCTATTTTTACCAATGGCCTGCCACTGGCATTAAACAAAGCATATGTGTCCATGTATGCTGATGATTCAACCATATACGCATCAGCAACCACAGCTAATGAAGTCACTGAAACCCTTAACAAATAGTTGCAGTCTGTTTTGGAATGGGTGGCCAGTAATACACTGGTCCTGAACATCTCTAAAACTAAGAGCATTGTATTTGGTACAAATCATTCCTCAAGTTCTAGACCTCAGCTGAATCTGGTAATGAATGGTGTGGCTGTTGAACAAGTTGAGGAGACTAAATTACTTGGCATTACCTTAGATTGTAAACTGTCATGGTCAAAACATATAGATTCAATGGTTGTAAAGCTGGGGAGAGGTCTAGCCATAATAAAGAGATGCTCTGCTTTTTTGACACTACTCTCCACAAATCAAGTTCTGCAGGCTCTAGTTTTGTCTAATCTATGATTATTGTCCAGTCGTGTGGTCCAGTGCTGCAAGGAAAGACCTAGTTGAGGTGCAGCTGGCCCAGAACAGAGCGGCACGTTTTTGCTCTTAATTGTAATCAGAGGGCTGATATAAATACTATTCATGCCAGTCTCTCTTGGCTAAGAGTTGAGGGGAGACTAACTGCATCACTTCCTCTTTTACATGAATGTGTTGAAAATCCCAAATTGTTTGCATAGTCAACTTACACACAGCTCTGACACACACACTTATCCCACCAGGGGTCTTTTCATAGTCCCCAGATCAAATTCAAGAAAACGTAAAGAGCCCTTATTGCATGGAACTTCCTTCCATCTCATATTGCTCAAATAAACAGCAAACCTGGTTTTAAAAAATCTGATAAAGCAACACCTCATGGCACAACCCCTCTCCCCTATTTGATCTAGATCGTTTGTGTGTATGCATTGATATGTAGGCTATGTGTGCCTTTTACAAAATGTATGTTGTTCTGTCCTTGAGCTGTTCTTGTCTATTGATGTTCTGTGTTATGTCATTCTGTATTATGTTTTGTGTGGACCCCAGGAAGTAGATGCTGCTTTTGCAACAGCTAATGGGGATCCTAATAAAATACCAAATATAATGAACGCCCACTCGTGGCGTTCCACATTTTGATTTATATTCCTACAAAATTCATTAAATCCTTTTGACATTCAGCACCTTAATTTTCTCTGACATGGTGGAACTATTGGGCATTTATGTGCTCCTGGGAAGTGGGAAACTAGGAAGTGGGAAGTCTGACGTGGAACTATTGGGCATTCATGTGCTCCTGGGAAGTGGGAAACTAGGAAGTGGGAAATCTGACGTGTTCAAGTGCTTTTGATGTCGAAACAATTCTTCAACCCAATAAGATTTAACATTTAGCTAATAATAAAGTTAGCTTGCTTGCTTAGCATTGACGTTGGTCAAACTAGCCACATTATAAATATTGATAAGGTTGTCATTGTCAAAAATTGATTTTGGTTGAAAAGGTCAAAGGTCAGTGGTAAAACGTCACAACTCGAGTATTTTCTCAGAATTTCTCAGAATTTCCCACCTGTAATTCCGATTTAGAGGGTCAGTCAAGTGAAATTTTCCACTGGGAACTAGGAGTTTATAATAAGTCCCTGGTTCGAATCCCAAAGCCAACTAGGGGAAAAATCACTTAACCCTAATTGCTCCTGTAAGTCTCTCGGAATAAGAGCGTTGTACTAAATTAGTCAAATGTAAATAATGAGGTATCTAGTCTGGATTTAACCTCATAAGAAGATAGTTGAATCATATGGAGGTTTCATTTTGGTCTCTCTGTTTAACCAAATACTCTGTCTTTGGCAGGAGAGAGACCAGACTCTTACTCTGACAGCAGGAGTACTTCAGGGGAACCAGACCCAGAGATGCCCAAACCAGTGAAACCACACCACTGCTCCCAATGTGGAAATACATTTTTCTCATCGGGGGACCTGAAAAAGCATAAGAGAACACACTCTGTAGAGAGGCCTTTCCCATGCTCTCAGTGTGGAAAGCGATTTGTCCAGTCATCACATTTGAATGAGCATAAGAGAATACACACAGGAGAGAAGCCTTTCCAATGCTCCCAGTGTGGAAATAGTTTTACCCGGTTAATGAGCCTGAACAGGCATAAATTAATACACACAGGAGAGAAGCCTTACCACTGTTGTCATTGTGGACAGAGTTTTAGGTGGTTAGTGACCCTGAAAACACATGAGAGGACACATACAGGAGAGAAGCCTTTCCAATGCTCCCAGTGTGGGAATGCTTTTACACGGTTCGAGAAGCTGAAAGAACATGAGAGAATTCACACTGGTGAAAAGCCTTTCCAATGCTTGCAGTGTGAAAAGAGATTTATCCAGCCATGGAATCTCAAAGAGCATGAGAGGATACACACAGGAGAGAAGCCTTTCCAATGCTTCCAGTGTGGAAAGAGTTTTACCCGGTTAAGGTACCTGAGTAAGCATAAAGAAATGCACACGGGAGCGAAGCCTTACCACTGTTCTCATTGTGGACAGAGTTTTAGGGGGTTAGTAAGCCTTAAAACACATGAAAGAATACACACAGGAGAGAAACCTTTCAACTGCTCTCAATGTGGAATTACTTTTACCTTGTTAGGGAGCCTGAAATCACACCAGAGGACACATGATAAAAGCCATACCACTGCTCTCATTGTGGAAAGAGAACATGAAATCACATGATCGATTATAGAGTCTGGCGCCATATTTGCGAACATAAGCAAGCATATGAAGTTAAATGGTTTTCATGCACAAGATGCATATCAGCCAATGAAAAGTGTTGATTCACTTATATGTGACTGACTGTTAATTTGTAGCTGCTCCCATCAGATAACATGAGCCTTATGCTAACCTCCCCAGGTGGCAGTGATTACATCCTGGCACAACGTCTGCCTCAGCCAATCAAATATCTTAGATATTCTATACACCAACCAATGGTATTTCTTTAAAAAATAGGTAAACCCTGGCCATGTGTTTTTATGGGGGGGAAAAAGATAAATCGGATAAAAAGATAAAGTTTGGCGTTGTTAAAAAACAAAGAGCCTTATGGATTTATCATACAGTGTAGCAGTCATGTAGTCTATCGTCAGTGGTGGATCAAGTACCCAACTGTCATACTTGGGTAAAAGTAAAGATACCTTTCTTAGGTGTCTAATTTTCAGAGTTAAAACTCAAAAGGAGACTCTGAAAGCTTAAAACCAAGTTCATTCTTCCCAGAAGATCAATACAGCGGCATCAGACAAAGACGTTGTTCACACAAGCACTGATATTTAACCCCCCCGTCGTCGCTCATCCATGGCTCTCTCCCCTTATCAAGCACTGATATTTAACCCTTCCTCCCAGGCTGCGTCTCCTCGTGTTCATCTGAATCTACATTGTATCTTTACTGCGAGGCAGGAAACTCAGTGATACGGGCCATAAACTTGTCTTTCTCCCTTAACAGTGACCTGACCTCGACCCCCGTCATCACTAATCCATGGCTCTCTCCCCTTATCAATGCTTGCCACGTGAGATCGCTTTCCCTGCACTCAGCACATTCCAAGCTTAATTGCACCCACTATATACTTTCCTCCTACAGATAACCATTCCCTTCTGGTGTCGTTTAGGAGTCCCAAGTTTAGGAGTTCGTACCCAGAATCCATCAGCATAATAGAAAATGACTCAAGTGAAAGTCACTCAGTAAAATACGACTTGAGTAAAAGTCTAAAGTGTTTGGTTTTAAATGTACTTATGTATAAATCATTTCAAATTCCTTATATTTAAGCAAACCAGAAGACACAATTTTCTTGTTTTCTTAAATTTATGTATAGCCAGGGGCGCACTCAAACACTCATATTTACAAATGACGCATTTGTGTTTAGAGAGACAGATCAGAGGCAGTTGGGATGACCATGGATGTTCTCTTCATTAGTGCGTGAATTTGACAATTCTCCTGTCCTGCTAAGCATTCAAAATGTTCAGAGTACTTTAGGGTGTCAGGGAAATGCATTATTTTCTTTAGGAATGTAGTAAAAGTTGTCAAAAATATTAACAGTAAAATAACATACAGATACCCCCCCAAAAACGGCTTAAGTAGTACTTTAAAGTATTTTTACCTAAGTACTTTACACCACTGGCTATCGCTGTCATCATCACTTCTAGGTGGCACACACTGCTAAAGCTTTTTAACCGTGGGTTTCGAGTCCACCTCGCATCAAGCTTTTTAACCATGGGTTCGAGTCCACATGGCATCAAGCTTTTTAACCATGGGTTCGAGTCCACCTCGCATCAAGCTTTTTAACCATGGGTTCGAGTCCACATGGCATCAAGCTTTTTAACCATGGGTTCGAGTCCACATGGCATCAAGCTTTTTAACCATGGGTTCGAGTCCACCTCGCATTAAATTTTTTCACCGTGGGTTTGAGTCCACCTCGCATTAAATTTTTTAGCCGTGGTTATTGAGGAAAAAACTGTTCAATGACGGTCCTTGATGCTCGACCCAAAACGCGTGTGACGAAGTGGATTATTCTAATAATGCATAAACTATCAAATAGTGTAGGCCTGTGTCTAAGTGTAGCCTACATAAGAATATACTGTGGCAGACCAGGGGGGGTTGGGTCAAAACAGTTACACAGATCAGACACGGACAGAGTAGGATTAGCTCAGTTTCAAAGGTGTTTATTAAAATAATAGTTCTCCCCCATGAGACCCTCTCCGAGATACCATCTTCTGGGCTCCGGGGTCTTGCTGTATCCTGTGGGGATCAAAAACTGAACTCACTCCTGTTACCTCTGCAACCGTCCCAAACTATACAGGAGACCTTTCTTCCCCCACTCTCTCCCCTGTGTGCTGCCCTTCTGGCAGCATTATGGGACTTGTACATCTGGTGAGCAATCAGCCCTTGATTACTCACCAACTCCCAATCAGCCCAAATTAGTCCTGGCCGGAGAGCCCGTCGAGACCTGGCACGTCCAGCAGATGGAGCCAGCGCCTCGTGATGTTTACTCTGTCTGTCAGCAGGCCCTCTGAGTCTCCCCCTGGTGGCTGACCTGCAGTACAAATGTCAGCCAAATGTTATTATAAAATGTATAGAGAACGTCAGCCTACGCGTCCGTGTAATATAGCCTATGCAATAGCAGTGTGTTGCTGAAGAAAGAGGTAGCTCCGTATTAAATTCATTCTACAATTCTGGGGCGGCAGGGTAGCCTAGTGGTTAGAGCATTGGACTAGTAACTGGAAGGTTGCAAGTTCAAACCCCCGAGCTGACAAGGCACAAATCTGTCGTTCTGCCCCTGAACAGGCAGATAACCCACTGTTCCTAGGCTGTCATTGAAAATAAGAATTTGTTCTTAACTGACTTGCCCAGTTAAATAAAGGTAAAATAAATAAAAATCTTCATTTTCAAGCTGTCCCTTTCAAACACAATACACGTGATCATTGCTTTAATGACCAGAACATGCTGTTGGACTGAGGTATGTTAGACACTTCAATCCAGGATGCAAGTGTTGAAACAGGTCTAACTACTTCTAACGATTTTAATTGGCTGATGCACTTGTGCCAGGATATAAGCAGTACTAGCTGTTGAAGTTAGCATAGGGCTGATGTGACTACAATTTAGCATTTTGGCCATCAACGCATTTCATTTGCTGATAAGCATTTTGTGCACGATAACCCATTTGTACTGAAACAAAAAATATAAACGCAACATGCAACAATTTAAAAGATTTTTACTGAGTTACGGTTCATAGAAGGAAATCAGTCAATTAATAAATTGATTAGGCCCTAATCTACATATTTCACATGACTGGGTAGGGACGCAGCCATGGGTGGGTTTAGGAGGGCATAGGCCCACCCACTGGAGAGCCATAACCAGCCAAACAGAATTAGTTTTTCCCCACAAAAGGGCTTTATTACAGACAGAAATACTCAGTGGGTGGGCCTATGCCTCAGAAGATCCCGCAGGTGAAGAAGCCGGATGTGGATGCCCTGGGCTGGCATGGTTACACATGCTCTGTGGTTGTGAGGCTGGTTGACGTACTGCCAAATTCTCTAAAACAACGTTGGAGGCGGCTCATGGTAGAGAAATTAACATCAATTATCTGGCAACAGCTATGTTGGACATTCCTGCAGTCAGCATGCCAATTGCACGCTCCCTCAAAACTTGAGACATCTGTGGCGTTGTGTGACAAAACTGCACATTTTAGAGTGGCCTTTTATTGTCCCCAGCACAAGATGCACCTGTGTAATGATGTAACCTTTATTTAACTAGGAAGTTGTGGGCCAATTGTGTGCCGCTCTATGGGATTCCCATTCACAGCCAGATGTAATACAGCCTGGATTCGAACCAGGGACTGTAGTGATGCCTCTTGCACTGAGATGCAGTGCCTAAGAAACCTGCGCTACTCGGGATCATGCTGTTTAATCAGCTTCTTGAAATGCCACACCTGCTGTCAAGTGGATGGATTATCTTGGCAAGGAGTAATGCTCACTAATAGGGATGTAAATAAAATTGTGCACAACATTTGAGAGAAATAAGCTTTTTGTGCAAATGGAACATTTCTGGGATCTTTTATTTCAGCTCATGAAACATTGGACCAACACTTTACATGTTGCATTTTTGTTCAGTATAACTTTAAATGCTTGCTTATGTTCAAGGGTCGGCAGGGTAGCCTAGTGGTTAGAGTGTTGGACTAGTAACTGGAAGGTTGCAAGTTCAAACCCCCGAGCTGACAAGGTACAAATCTGTCGTTCTGCCCCTGAACAGGAAGTTAACCCACTGTTCCTAGGCCGTCATTGAAAATAAGAATTTGTTCTTAACTGACTTGCCGAGTTAAATAAAAAGTACAGCCCACTGTTTTACCGACACATGTTTTTTGACTGAAAATGTGTGTGTTTGTTTATGCAACATGAAATCAAATTGTCTACACTGAGTCAGGGGTCTTCAACAGATCGATCTCAATCCAATTGTCTACACTGAGTCAGGGGTCTTCACTACAGCCAACTGACACAAGTGTGGGAAGCATCTCAATCCAATTGTCTACACTGAGTCAGGGGTCTTCAACAGATCGATCTCAATCCAATTGTCTACACTGAGTCAGGGGGTCTTCAATATTAGATCAATCTCAATATATAATGACATGATGTGTCTCAAACACATGAATGTCAAACACATGAATGGGTCTTCAAACAGAATCGATCTCAATCCAATTGTCTACACTGAGTCAGGGGTCTTCAACAGATCGATCTCAATCCAATTGTCTACACTGAGTCAGGGAATCTTCAAACACATGAATGTTATCAAACACATGAATGGAATCTCAAACACATGATGGAATGTTATCAAACACATGAATGTCTAATGGAATGGTATCAAACACATGAATGGAATGTTAAAACAGATGGATCTCAATCCAATTGTCTACACTGAGTCAGGGGTCTTCAACAGATCGATCTCAATCCAATTGTCTACACTGAGTCAGGGGTCTTCAAACAGATCGATCTCAATCCAATTGTCTACACTGAGTCAGGGAATCTTCAAACAGATCGATCTCAATCCAATTGTCTACACTGAGTCAGGGGTCTTCAAACAGATCGATCTCAATCCAATGTGGTATCACACATGAGTCAGGGAATCTTCAAACAGATCGATCTCAAACACATGAATGAATGTTATCAAACACATGAATGGAATGTTATCAAACACATGAATGTTATCAAACACATGAATGGAATGTTATCAAACACATGAATGGTATCAAACACATGAATGGAATGTTATCAAACACATGAATGGAATGGTACTACAGCCAACACACAAGTGTGGAAGCATTGAATGGAATCAACATGAGCCATTATCCCTGTGGAATGCTTTCACACATCGAATGAGTCCATTCCCACATGACAAACTGAGGCTGTTCTGAGATCCCTGAATGGTATCAAACACATGAATGGAATGTTATACACCTCGTGGAATGTCCATTCCCTGACAAACTGAGGCTGTTCTGAAAATGGGAATGTAACACAATATTAGTCATGTGTCAAACAAAACACATGAATGAATGTATTGAATATCAAACACATGAATGGTATCAAACACATGAATGGTTATCAAACACATGAATGGTGTTATCAAACACATGAATGACATGATGTATGAATGTATCAAACACATGAATGGAATGTTATCAAACACATGAATGGTATCAAACACATGAATGGAATGTTATCAAACACATGAATGGTGTTATCAAACACATGAATGGAATGTTATCAAACACATGAATGTTATCAAACACATGAATGGAATGTTATCAAACACATGAATGGAATGTTCAAACACATGAATGGAATGGAATGTTATCAAACACATGAATGGAATGTTATCAAACACATGAATGGAATGTTATCAAACACATGAATGGAATGTTATCAAACACATGAATGGAATGTTATCAAACACATGAATGGAATGTTATCAAACACATGAATGGAATGTTATCAAACACATGAATGGAATGTTATCAAACACATGAATGGAATGTTATCAATGAATTATCAAACACATGAATGGAATGAATGGTATCAAACACATGAATGGAATGGTTATCAAACACATGAATGGAATGGTATCAAACACATGAATGGAATGTATCAAACACATGAATGGTATCAAACACATGAATGGAATGGTATCAAACACATGAATGGTATCAAACACATGAATGGAATGTTATCAAACACATGAATGGAATGGTATCAAACACATGAATGGTATCAAACACATGAATGTTATCAAACACATGAATATCAAACACATGAATGGAATGTTATCAAACACATTAATGGAATGGTATCAAACACATGAATGGAATGTTATCAAACACATGAATGGAATGTTATCAAACACATGAATGGAATGTTATCAAACACATGAATGGAATGTTATCAAACACATGAATGGAATGTTATCAAACACATGGATGTTATCAAACACATGAATGGAATGGTATCAAACACATGAATGGTATCAAACACATGAATGGAATGGTATCAAACACATGAATGTTATCATGAATGGTATCAAACATCAAACACATGAATGGAATGGTATCAAACACATGAATGGTATCAAACACATTCCATTCACTCCATTCCGTCCATCATTATGAGCCGTCCTCCCCTCAGCAGCCTCCACTGATCTGTAGTAGATGTTAGGTATGTTTTAAATTCTCACTCATAAACATTCTGAACTAATCAACGCATGGTTTCCTTTTTTTTGTCTCAATATAATGTTTTTCTTTAATAAAATAAATGAAAAATATATGTTTTTTCTGAATTTCTTTTACTTTCCCTCAATTTCGTTACCCACTCCAGTCAGCAGATAGCGACGTGCATCTTTCAGGTGATGCTTCTAGTGTGACGTATAAGCTTATTTACAATGACGGCCTACACCAGCCAAATCTGGACCACCCTGGGGCAATCGTGCGCCACCCTATGGGACTCCCAATCACGGCCGGTTGTGATACAGCCTGGAATCGAACCAGACCCTTCTGAGTATTCCCTACAATACTTTTAGGTAATTGTTGGGGACATTTATTTGACCTTGGAACATGTTTTAAGACCCACATTTAATACAAATGTCACTTAAATATGAATAATTGTTCATGTTTAGAAAAGTATTTTTCATGTACAATTAATGAATACAAGTTATTGACACGCTATTTAGAAAAATGTAGACATTCCATAACTCCGGGAAGTTTTTGTGTTGCTGACGAGACTCAGAGCTAGTGCCGCTTTCAAAACATTTGGGAACTCGGAAAAGTACGTGGTCAAAGTCGGAGCTCTAGAAAGAGGCCCGAGTTCCCAAGTTGGAATTCCGAGTTGAACGACCGTTCAAATCGACTTTTGAACGCACTGAATCGGAAGTCGGAGATTTCCGAATTCCCATTTGTTTTGTACGCGGCATAGAATTGTACCGCAGGAATCACAGAGGACAGATGCTGTGGTGGCGACTGCAGAGAAGTACTTGGGTGTATGAGATTTTACTGCAGAAGAGTTATAAGGTGTTTTGAGCGATAGTGTCCCGTCCTCCCAGGCTGCTGTCCTGGTGTAGGATCATATATGGCCAAAGTAGTGGAATAGTGATGAGTTTTTAACGGGTGTAGGATTAGTTGCTAGGTCTTTTTTATTTCAGTGTAAAGAATTCATACTACAGAGTAGGCTGATACACAGCCATACAGTAGGTGGCGACATAGCATTTGTTTGCAGACCGCCATAATACCAAAGAAGAAGCAGACGCTGCTCTTATCAGCCATCTCGTTAGCTTGCTAGCCAACATAGCCGAAACATTTGAGCCCTTTAGACACTTTCAGTGACGGTCAGCCACTGTGTTTCAACTTTAAACCCACTTCTGTCGTATCTACTAGTTACCCCATTTACTGTCATATGTACGCTGTTGCTGTTCGTTAGCTAGCTGGCTTGTTAAATTGGCAGTAGCACTAGGCTCGTCGCTAATTCTAACTAGCTAGCTAAGTGACATCCTCGACCACGAGTTCACTGAGTTACTTGCACCCTGCTGAAGAAGAGAAGGCATGCTGGGCGGAGGAAGAAGCTGGAGAGGAGGCTGTTAAACAAGAAGTAGAGGATGAGGCTGTTTCAGTAGACATTTCAGTGAAAGAAGAGGAAGAAGCTTTCAGAGTGAAAGAGGAGGATGTTCATGTGAAAGAAGAAGAGGAGGATGCAGTTTTTGTAGTGAAAGGAGGAGGGGGAGGATGACTGACAAATACGTTTTGGAATTGAAGGAGGGGGAGATTGTCACATTAGAGGAGACTGGAGATTTAATGAACACCAGTGAGTACTGTCTTAAAAACATGGGCACAAACACTGCTGTTGTTGAACTGTGTGGCTTTGAAAAGGCATTCTCCACATATTTTATTGATCACATATACATATTAGCAGATGTTATCCCAGGTGTAGAAATGCTTGTGTTTCCAGCTCCAACAGTGCAGTAATACCTAGCAAAACCTAATACCAAACAATACGCACAAATCCAAAACATTTGAAGAGAGAGGAGGAGAGAGAGAGAGAGCAGTAATACCTAGCAAAACCTAATACCAAACAATACGCACAAATCCAAAACATTTGAAGAGAGAGGAGGAGAGAGAGAGAGAGCAGTAATACCTAGCAAAACCTAATACCAAACAATACGCACAAATCCAAAACATTTGAAGAGAGAGGAGGAGAGAGAGAGAGAGAGCAGTAATACCTAGCAAAACCTAATACCAAACAATACAGAAAAATACAAAACATTTGAAGAGAGAGAGAGAGCAGTAATACCCAGCAAAACGTTAAAACCAAACAATACACACAAATCCAAAACATTTGAAGAAAGAAATTAAGAACTATCAGAACGAGCAATTGCCAGAGTCCAGAATATAAATATATATAATGGTGTTTATGGACAGTATCTGAATAAAAAAGGTGGGTACAGCATTAGTTATATAGGATGAGCCATAACTAGAATACAGTATATACATATGAAGTGGGTAAAACACTATGTAAATATTATTAAAGTGACCAGTGTTCAATGACTATGTACATAGGGCAGCAGTCTCTATGGTGCAGAGTAGAGTATCGGGTGGTAGCCAGCTAGTAACAGTGACTAAGTTCAGGGCAGGGTATTGGTAGGAGGCCTGCTAGTGGTGAGTATTTAACTCTCTGATGGCATGGAGATAGAAGCTGTTTTTCAGTGTGTCTGTCCCAGCTTTGATGCAGCTGTAATGCCGCCGCCTTCTTGATGGTAGAAGGGTGAACATGCTGTGGCTCGGGATCCTTGATGATCTTCTTGGCCTTCCTGTGACACCAGGTGCTGTAGATGTCCTGGAGGGCTGTGTGCCCCCTGGTAATGTGTTGGGCTGACCGCACCACCCTCTGGAGAGCACTGCGATTGCAAACGGTGCAATTGCCGTACCAGGCGGTGATACAGCCCAGCAGGATGCTCTCGATGGTGCATCTGTAGAAGTTTGTCAGAGTTTTATAGGGTCTTTAGCCTCCTGAGGTTGAAGAGGTGCTTTTGCGCCTTCTTCACCACACTGTCTTTGTGAATGAACCATTTTAGGTTGTCGGTGATGTGCAAGTAGAGGAACTTAACTTTTGACTGTGGCCCGTCGATATGATAGGGGCATGTTCTCTCTGCTGTCTCCTGAAGTCCACGATCGGCTCCTTAGTTTTATTGACGTTGAGGGAGAGGTTATATTCCTGGCACCACTCCGCCAGGGCCCTCACCACCTCCCTTTAAGCTGTCTCATTGTCACCACCTCCCTTTAACATTTACATTTACATTTAAGTCATTTAGCAGACGCTCTTATCCAGAGCGACTTACAAATTGGTGAATTCACCTTCTGACATCCAGTGGAACAGCCACTTTACAATAGTGCATCTAAATCATTAAGGGGGGTGGTGAGAAGGATTACTTATCCTATCCTAGGTATTCCTTGAAGAGGTGGGGATAAGGAGGGGATAAGGCCTACCACTGCTCCCTTTAAGCTGTGTCATTGTTGCTGGTAATCAGGTCTACCACTGTTGTGTTGTCAGTAAACTTGATGATTGAGTTGGAGACTAGAAGCTAAGGGGTAATAATGTCAAAATATTTTTTCAGAGTGGAGCTTAGTTTATAAATTGCCTGGCTGGGCTGATGGGATGTGTAGAATGGAACTGTCAACAGGCATTACCTGTGGATCATCGTGATTAACTAACAGCTATCAACCATTCAGCATTCAAGATCCAAATGTACCATTTTATGAGGGATCTAGTCTGGATTAAACCTCATAGTTGAATCATGTGGTGGTTTCAGTTAGGGCTGTTTAACCAAATACTCTGTTTGTATTTGGCAGGAGAGAGGTCAGACTCTCACTCTGACAGCGGGAAGAGTCCTTCAGGGGAACCAGAGACGCCCAAACCAGCTGGGCGACACCACACCTCCCATTGTGGAAAGAGTTGTAAGAGGTTATGGGCACTAAAAGAGCATGGGAGAACACACACAGGAGAAAAGCCTAACCACCGCTCAGACTTTGGGAAGAGGTTTTGCCAGATAGACAGCCTGAAACGACATAAGAGAATACACACAGGAGAAAATCCTCACCACTGCTTCCAGTGTGGCAAGGGTTTTACCCGTTTATATTACCTGAAAATACCTGAGCGAATACACTCTGGAGTGAAGCCTCATCACTGTTCCCAATGTGGACAGAGTTTTACCCATTCAGGTAGCCTGAAAAAACACGAGAAAACACACTCAGCAGAGAAGGCCTACCACTGCTCCCAGTGTAGAAAAATATTTATCAGTTTATGGCACCTGAGAACGCATGAGAGGGCGCACACAGGAGAGAAGCCATATAACTGTTCCCACTGTGGAAAGAGTTTTACCCGGTTAGGGAACCTGAGAACACATGAGAGGGCGCACACAGGAGAGAAGCTTTATCATTGTTCCCACTGTGGAAAGAGTTTTACCCGGTTAGGGCACCTAAGAACGCATGAAAGGGCACACACAGGAGAGAAGCTTTATCATTGTTCCCACTGTAGAAAGAGTTTTACCCGGTTAGGGCAACTGAGAACACATGAGAGGGCACACACAGGAGACAAGCCTTACCACTGTTCCTATTGTGAAAAGAGTTTTACCCGGTGGGGGAGCCTGAAAAAGCATGAGTGGATACACACGCGTGAAAAGCCCTACCACTGCTCCTTGTGTGGAAAGAGTTTTACCCAGTTCGGAAACCTGAACCAGCATGAGAGAACACACACAGGAGGGGATAAGGCCTACCACTGCTCCCAGTGTGAAAAGAGTTTTACCCAGTTCGGAAACCTGAACCAGCATGAGAGAACACACAGGAGGGGATAAGGCCTACCACTGCTCCCAGTGTGAAAAGAGTTTTACCCGGTTAAGGCATCTGAATAAGCACGAAAGAATACATACACAGGAGGAGAAGACATACCACTGCTCTCAATGTGGAAAGACATTTTCCCAGTTCGAGGACCTGAAATCACATGAGAGAATAGAGAGGCTGTGTTCTGACTTATGTTTTTGATTGAGAATGTGTTTTTGTTTATGCCACACTAAACCAAATTGTATGTATGAAAGCTTTCGGAAAAAAAGAATAGATTTACTTTTACATTTTTTATCGAGACCATGATCATATATAAAACCTGATATTAACATTTTGTTTTGATTGGGAACTTTGATTGATTGGATAGTATCACGCCTTAGATGTTCATTTTATGATTTTTGGGATATTTCAAAATGTAAATAATTAAGTAGATTTATTGGAAGTTGCATTTGTTTGTTTTAACCTTAATCTCTTGAATGTAGATTCATTTAATTCATTTGTGTACGATTCATCAAGCTAAAAGGTGTATGAAAATGTGATGACGTAGTTCTGATGCCATTAAGTTGTTGACATGAAAAACATTCACCACCTCGTGAATATTCCCATTAGCATTATTCCACCATGTCAGAGAAAACTCAGGTGTTGATTGTAAAAAAGGATTTGATTAATGCAACATATTGTGTTTGAAAAAAATTAACTGTTGAACACCAATAGGTCATTATATACATCTACATGATGTATTGTTACACCATGTAGGAGCAGTATAGACCTAGTCTGTTCATTATATACATCTCCATGATGTATTGTTACACCATGCAGGAGCAGTATAGACCTAGTCTGGTCATTATATACATCTACATGATGTATTGTTACACCATGTAGGAGCAGTATAGACCTAGTCTGTTCATTATATACATCTACATGCAATATGTTACTGCAACTTTAAAGGTTCTAAATGATGTCACCATTGCCCTTGATTCTAAGCAATGTTGTGCTGCTATTTCTATTGACTTGGCCAAAGCTTTTGATACGGTAGACCATTCCATTCTTGTTGGCCGGCTAAGGAGTATTGGTGTCTCTGAGGGATCTTTGGCCTGGTTTGCTAACTACTGCTCTCAAAGAGTGAAATGTATAAAGTCAGAACATCTGCTGTCTCTGTCACTGCCTGTCACCAAGGGAGTACCCCAAGGCTCAATCCTAGGCCCCACACTCTTCTCAATTTACATCAACAACAAAGCTCAGGCAGTAGAATGCTCTCTCACCCTTTTTTATGCAGATGATAGTCTTCTACTCAGCTGGCCCCTCCCCGGATTTTGTGTTAAACACTCTACAACAAAGCTTTCTTAATGTCCAACAAGCTTTCTCTACCCTTAACCTTGTTCTGAACACCTCCAAAACAAAGGTCATGTGGTTTGGTACGAAGAATGCCCCTCTCCCCACAGGTGTGATTACTACCTCTGAGGGTTTAGAGCTTGATGTAGTCACCTCATACAAGTACTTCTGAATGTGGCTAGACGGTACACTGTCCTTCTCTCAACACATATCAAAGCTGCAGGCTAAAGTTAAATCTAGATTTGGTTTCGTCTATTGTAATCGCTCCTCTTTCACCCCAGCTGCCAAACTAACCCTGATTCAGATGACCATCCTACCCATGCTAGATTACAGAGACATAATTTATAGATCGACAGGTAAGGGCGCTCTCAAGCGGCTAGATGTTTTTTACCATTCGGCCATCAGATTTGCCACCATGCTCCTTATAGGACACATCCCTACACTCTATACTCCTCTGTAAGCTCTGTATACCAGTCGCAAGACACACTGGTTGATGCGTAGTTATAAAACCCTCTTAGGCCTCACTCTCTCCTATCTGACATACCTACTGCAGCCCTCATCCTCCACATACAACACCCGTTCTGCAAGTAACATTCTGTTAAAGGTTCCCAAAGCACACACATCCCTGGGTCGCTCATCTTTTCAGTTCGCTGCAGCTAGCAACGGGAACGAGCTGCAACAAGCAGCTAGACACTCTTACTGACAGTTGTGGCTGCTTCGCGTGATGTATTGTTGTCTCTACCTTCTTGCCTATGTGCTGTTGTCTGTGCCCAATAATGTTTGTACCGTGTTTTGTGCTGCTACCATTTTGCTGTCATGTGGTGTTGCTACCATGCTGTGTTGTCATGTGCTGCTGCCTTGCTATGTTGTTCTTAGGTCTCTATGTAGTTTTGTGGTGTCTCTCTTGTCGTGATGTGTTTTGTCCTATATTTTTATTTAATTTATTTTTAATCCCAGCCCCCATCCCTGCAGAAGGCCTTTTGGTAGGCCGTCATTGTAAATAATAACGGGACAGTTGTAAATCATGCAGCGCCTTGTGTCACGATCGCAGATTTTAGAGAAACAACAAATGCCGGTACATATAAGTGTCTTATTTCGGCTGAAAGCTTAAATTCTTGTTAATATACCTTCACTGTCCAATTTACAGTAGCTATTACTGAAAAAAAAATGCCATGCTATTGTTTGAGGAGAGCTCCTAACAACAAAACGCTTCTCCTGAGGTGCTGTCTTGTTGCACCCACGACAACTACTGTGATTATTATTATTTGACCATGCTGATCTCTCTTTTGACAAACATATCAAGACTGTTTCAAGGACAGCTTTTTTTCCATCTACGTAACATTGCAAAAATCAGAAACTTTGAAAACTGGTTGTTTTGCAAATGTTGAACTTATAAAATGGCTACTAATACTAGAAAAGCTAAATTAAAGTCCAAGTATACAGATTTGACAATGTTCTCGGCTCTAGGAAGTCTTGGTGGTTCCAAACTTCTTCCATTTAAGAATGATGGAGGCCACTTTGTTGTTAAGGACCTTCAATGCTGCAGACATTTTTTTTTTACCCTTCCCCACATCTGTGCTTCGACACATTCGACACAATCCCCTCGACCTCATGGCTTGTTTGTTTTTTGTTGTTGTTTTGTTTTGTTTTTTGCTGAACTGTCAACTGTGGGACCTTATATAGACAGGGGTGTGTCTTTCCAAATCATGTCCAATCAATTCAATTTACCACAGGTGGAATCCAATCAAGTTGTAGAAACATCTCAAGGATGATCAATGGAAACAGGATGCACCTGAGCTCAGTTGTGAGTCTCATAGCAAAGGTTCTGAATACTTATGTAAATAAGGTATTTATGTTGTTTTAAAATATGCCTTTTTTAGGTCCTCATTATGGGGTATGACACATTACTATGGCATAATCAAGCATGACCCAATACTATGGCAACACTAAGCATTAACTATTACTATGACGCCAACAAGCATGACGGATTACTATGGCAACACCAAGCGTGGCAGATTACTATGGCAACACCAAGAGTGACGGATTACTATGGCAACACCAAGAGTGACGGATTACTATGGCAACACCAAGCGTGGCAGATTACTATGGCAACACCAAGAGTGACGGATTACTATGGCAACACCAAGCATGACAGATTACTATGGCAACACCAAGCATGACAGACTACTAGTGCTCAGGAAGAATCATAATGCTTATATGGGGAAACAGGAGTGAAAAATGCAGAGGAGAGGTGATTAAGGGAGTGGGAACAGGTGTGGCCTTTGGTAATTGGAGGCAATTAGTAGCATGTATGCAGGCGTGCCATAACCCTTCACAACAGTAAGTGTTGAAGATAATGGACCTATGTAAATAGTGCTGCACTCTCATGGAAGCCAATTGAGATTATATTGTCAACATTGGCTTAGCTAGGTTTTTTTTAAACAATTACTTTTCTAGTTTATAATGTACATACTCATATTCAGGTCTAAGTCTATAAATATTGTCTGTACATTTTTATGACATTGTTTTCGTTGGTTTCTAAACTCCGTTACCCACTAGTCAGCAGCAGGCGATGTGAGTCTTTCAGGTGACGCTTCTTGGGTGACGTATAATCTAGTGGACGGGACACATCAACAACAACAACAAGCTACCGATTCAACCCCTTCGGCAGCTTGCTAGCCGACATAAAACCGAAACATTGAAGTTATTTTTAAACACAATCCTGTTAACGTATATACCAGTTAACTTAAAAAAGTAATTTTCTTGTTCAATTTGTTGAAATTGTTACTCAGCCTAGCACTAAGCTAGTCGCTAATGCAAACTAGCTAACAACCCCAACCATGAGCTCACTAAACTACTCCTCCCCTGCTAAAGAAGATGTGGTCTGCTGTGTGGAGAGAGAAGCTCTGGGGCTGAACATTGTCGTGAAAGAGGAGGATATTACAGTAAAAGGAGAGGAAGAAGCTTCCAGAACGATAAAGGAGGAAGATCATGTTACATTTGGAGTGGAAGAGGGGATAGAGGCTGTCACAGTGGAAGAGGAGTGGGTAGAAGATTTCAGAATAAAAAAGGAAGAGGAGGAAGATGTTATAGTGAAAGAAGAGGAAGAACCTTCTAGCGTGGAAGAGGAGGCTATCTCAATAAAAGAGGAGGAGGAAGACGTTTTGGAAGTGAAAGAGGAGGAGGAGACTGAAAAAGATCTGATTAACACCAGTAAGTATAGCTTCATTTGTCCTGCAGATGCGCACAAAAAAAGGGAATAACTTGTGGGGGGACCTTTATTTTGACATGAGGTAAGCAGAGAGGAAGTGTGTCTCCAAAATACCCATGTTTGTAAAGTATGTTTAATAATATACTATCATATACAAAAGTATGTGGACACCCCTTCAAATTAGTGGATTCGGCTAGTTCAGCCACACCTGTTGCTGACAGGTGTATAAAATCGAGCACACCGCCATGCAATCTCCATAGACAAACGTTGGGAGTAGAATGGCCTTATTGAAGAGCTCAGTGACTTTCAACATGGCACCGTCATAGGATGGCACCTTTCCAACAAGTAAGTTTGAAAAATGTCTGCCCTGCCAGAGCTGCCCCGGTCTACTGTAAGTGCTGTTATGTATTTTTATTTAATTGGGAGATCCCCATTATCTGCTGCCCAGGCAGAAGCTACTCTTCCTGGGATATATTATGGATCCCCATTAGTTATACTATAAGGTAGAGGGAGAAACGTAGTCCTGTGATAGGTCCTAAATATTTCAGCTATAAGGTATAGGGAGAAACGTAGTCCTTAATTAGGTCCTAAATATTTCAGCTATAAGGTATAGGGAGAAACGTAGTCCTTAATTAGGTCCTTAATATTTCAGCTATAAGGTATAGGGAGACACACAGTCCTTAATTAGGTCCTTAATATTTCAGCTATAAGGTATAGGGAGACACACAGTCCTTAATTAGGTCCTTAATATTTCAGCTATAAGGTATAGGGAGACACAGTCCTTAATTAGGTCCTTAATATCTCAGCTATAAGGTATAGGGAGACACAGTCCTTAATTAGGTCCTTAATATTTCAGCTATAAGGTAGAGGGAGACACAGTCCTTAATTAGGTCCTTAATATTTCAGCTATAAGGTAGAGGGAGACACGTAGTCCTTAAATAGGTCCTAAATATTTCAGCTATAAGGTAGAGGGAGACACACAGTCCTTCATTAGGTCCTTAATATTTCAGCTATAAGGTATAGGGAGACACGTACAGTGCCTTGCGAAAGTATTCGGCCCCCTTGAACTTTGCGACCTTTTGCCACATTTCAGGCTTCAAACATAAAGATATAAACTGTATTTTTTTTGTGAAGAATCAACAACAAGTGGGACACAATCATGAAGTGGAACGACATTTATTGGATATTTCAAACTTTTTTAACAAATCAAAAACTGAAAAATTAGGCGTGCAAAATTATTCAGCCCCCTTAAGTTAATACTTTTCTAGCGCCACCTTTTGCTGCGATTACAGCTGTAAGTCGCTTGGGTTATGTCTCTATCAGTTTTGCACATCGAGAGACTGACATTTTTTCCCATTCCTCCTTGCAAAACAGCTCGAGCTCAGTGAGGTTGGATGGAGAGCATTTGTGAACAGCAGTTTTCAGTTCTTTCCACAGATTCTCGATTGGATTCAGGTCTGGACTTTGACTTGGCCATTCTAACAACTGGATATGTTTATTTTTGAACCATTCCATTGTAGATTTTGCTTTATGTTTTGGATCATTGTCTTGTTGGAAGACAAATCTCCGTCCCAGTCTCAGGTCTTTTGCAGACTCCATCAGGTTTTCTTCCAGAATGGTCCTGTATTTGGCTCCATCCATCTTCCCATCAATTTTAACCATCTTCCCTGTCCCTGCTGAAGAAAAGCAGGCCCAAACCATGATGCTGCCACCACCATGTTTGACAGTGGGGATGGTGTGTTCATTGTGATGAGCTGTGTTGCTTTTACGCCAAACATAACGTTTTGCATTGTTGCCAAAAAGTTCAATTTTGGTTTCATCTGACCAGAGCACCTTCTTCCACATGTTTGGTGTGTCTCCCAGGTGGCGTGTGGCAAATTTTAAACGACACTTTTTATGGATATCTTTAAGAAATGGCTTTCTTCTTGCCACTCTTCCATAAAGCCAGATTTGTGCAATATACGACTGATTGTTGTCCTATGGACAGAGTCTCCCACCTCAGCTGTAGATCTCTGCAGTTCATCCAGAGTAATCATGGGCCTCTTGGCTGCATCTCTGATCAGTCTTCTCCTTGTATGAGCTGAAAGTTTAGAGGGACGGCCAGGTCTTGGTAGATTTGCAGTGGTCTGATACTCCTTCCATTTCAATATTATCGCTTGCACAGTGCTCCTTGGGATGTTTAAAGCTTGGGAAATCTTTTTGTATCCAAATCCGGCTTTAAACTTCTTCACAACAGTATCTCGGACCTGCCTGGTGTGTTTCTTGTTCTTCATGATGCTCTCTGCGCTTTTAACGGACCTCTGAGACTATCATAGTGCAGGTGCATTTATACGGAGACTTGATTACACACAGGTGGATTGTATTTATCATCATAAGTCATTTAGGTCAGCATTGGATCATTCAGAGATCCTCACTGAACTTCTGGAGAGAGTTTGCTGCACTGAAAGTAAAGGGGCTGAATAATTTTGCACGCCCAATTTTTCAGTTTTTGATTTGTTAAAAAAGTTTGAAATATCCAATATATGTCGTTCCACTTCATGATTGTGTCCCACTTGTTGTTGATTCTTCACAAAAAAATACAGTTTTATATCTTTATGTTTGAAGCCTGAAATGTGGCAAAAGGTCGCAAAGTTCAAGGGGGCCAAATACTTTCGCAAGGCACTGTAGCTGAAATATTAAGGACCTAATTAAGGACTACAAGTGAGACACGTAGTCCTGTGATAGGTCCTTAATATTTCAGCTATAAGGTATAGGGAGAAACGTAGTCCTTAATTAGGTCCTTAATATTTCAGCTATAAGGTAGAGGGAGACACACAGTCCTTTAATAGGTCCTTAATATTTCAGCTATAAGGTATAGGGAGACACACAGTCCTTTAATAGGTCCTTAATATTTCAGCTATAATGGAGACACGTAGTCCTGTGATAGGTCCTTAATATTTCAGCTATAATGGAGACACGTAGTCCTGTGATAGGTCCTTAATATTTCAGCTATAATGGAGACACGTAGTCCTGTGATAGGTCCTTAATATTTCAGCTATAAGGTATAGGGAGACACAGTCCTTAATTAGGTCCTTAATATTTCAGCTTTAAGGTATAGGGAGACACAGTCCTTAATTAGGTCCTTAATATCTCAGCTATAAGGTATAGGGAGACACACAGTCCTTAATATTTCAGCTATAAGGTACAGGGAGGCAAGTCCCCCTAATGGCTCTTGTGAGTCTCTCTGGATAAGAGCTAAATGACTAAAATGTCAGACTGTTCTGATTTGAAATCTCTCCACATTTTATGTCCTTTATTATTACAACTAATGTCTGATTTCGTGACAGTTGTTTGTCTTTTCAAATGATGAAGAGGACAGAATCAAGACAACCAATTATATAATTTGGACTTGGATTAAACAACCTAAGATGCTGACCTCAGGTTATTGAGGGATCTATTCTGGATTAAACCTCAGAGGAAGACAGCTTTATCATATGCAGGAGTTATTCAGGTCCCTGTTTAGTATTTACCTAAATACACTGTTTGTCTTTGGCAGGAGAGAGACCACACTCTCACTCTGACAGCAGGAAGAGTGCTTCAGGGGAACAAGACCTAGAGACGCCCAAACCAGTGAGACCACACCAGTGTTCCCACTGTGTAAAGAGGTTTAAGTGGTTAAGTTACCTAAAAGAACATGAACGAATACACACAGGAGAAAAGCCTTTCCAATGTTCCCAGTGTGATAAAAGTTTTACCCAATTAGGGAGCCTGAAAATACACGAGAGATCACACACAAGAGAGAAACCTTACCACTGTTCACACTGTGAAAATACTTTTTTCTCGTCAGGGGACCTGCTAAAGCATAAAAGAACACACACTGCAGAGAGGCCCTACCGATGTTCCCAGTGTGGAAAGAGTTTTATCCAGTTAGGGAACCTGAAAAGGCATTTGAGAACACACACAGGGGAGAAGCCCTACCACTGCTCATACTGTGAAAAGATATTTACCCAGCTAGCGAACCTAAAAAGGCATGAGAGGACACACAAAGGCGAAAAACCTTTCCAATGTTCCCAGTGTGAAAAGAGTTTTACAGAGTTTGGGAGCATGAAAAGACACGAGAGAATACATACAGGGGAGAAGCCTTACCACTGCTCCCAGTGTGAAATGAGATTTTCCTCATCATGGTGCCTAAAATCACACAAGAGGACACACTCAGGAGAGAAGCTTTTCCAATGCTCTCAGTGTGTAAAGATTTATACCCGGTTAGGGGACCTGAAAAGACATGAGAGGACACACACGGGATGAGCCTCATCACCGCTCCCAGTGTTGCAAGGGTTTTATCTGGTTAGGGAGCCTGAATAATACACTCTGAAGAGAAGCTTTACCACTGCTCCCACTGTGGATTTAAACTGACATGGTTAAAGCAACTGAAAGAGCATGTAAGTCCACACCTGAGAGAAACGTTATCAATGCTCCCAGTGTGGAAAGAGATATGAAGTCAAATTATAAAAATCAGACTAAAAAAATAAATGTGTTTTTTATTTCAACACATGACCTGAATATGGAGTATGTCAGAAAGAATGTAGATGTTCTGTGATTAAATTGCCCATTTTAAACTCACACTCTGTGTGTATCTGTGTGTGTCGTTCCTGGAGCCCTACAGAGGGGTATACTACGACACGAGATGGTGGAATAGAGGAGATGGAGATAGATGGTTGAATGGAGGAGATATAGGAGATGGAGGAGATATAGGAGATGGAGATAGATGGAGATGTAGATAGATATTGGAGATAGATCGAGGGGATTTAGGATAGAAAGGGGAGATGGATAGATAGATAGATGGGGTAGAGGAGATGGAGATAGATGGAGGGGTTAGAGGAGATGGAGATAGATCAAATCAAATTTTATTTGTCACATACACATGGTTAGCAGATGTTAATGCGAGTGTAGCGAAATGCTTGTGCTTCCAGTTCCGACAATGCAGTAATAACCAACAAGTAATCTAACTAACAATTCCAAAACTAATATCTTATACACAGTGTAAGGGGATAACGAATATGTACATAAAGATATGAATGAGTGATGGTGCAGAGCAGCATAGGCAAGATACAGTAGATGGTTTCGAGTACAGTATATACATATGAGATGAGTATGTAAACAAAGTGGCATAGTTAAAGTGGCTAGTGATACATGTATTACATAAGGATGCAGTAGATGATAGAGTACAGTATAAACGTATACATATGAGATGAATAATGTAGGGTATGTAAACATTATATTAGGTAGCATTGTTTAAAGTGGCTAGTGATATATTTCCCATCATTTCCCATCAATTCCCATTATTGAAGTGGCTGGAGTTGAGTCAGAGTGTTGGCAGCAGCCACACAATGTGGATGGAGGGGAAGAGGAGATGTAAGTAGAGGAGATGGATATAGATAGGTGGGGTAGAGGAGACATAACAGATAGCGAATATGTAGTTTGGAAGGTGTCCTTAATGTTATGTACACTCCCAACTGGTAAAAAAAATCTTAAGAAAAAAAAACACGAGTTGCAGTACCACCGTGGACCACAGGTTAGTACCTGTGTTCCACGGTGGTGGACTCTAGGTAATGCAACAAGGCTCCAGTTCAATCCAAGGGAGAAGATAGGCATTTGTGACATCATACTTTTACATCAAATTGATTAAAACAAATAAACAAGATCAAATAACATCATGTGATTGTTCTGGGGAAAAATATAAAGTTGGGTCAACCCTTTAGACTGGTGCAAATTGTCCTGTGTGGATTGGGCCAGATGTAAATGTTTCTAACAGAATAAATATAAAAAGCACATGACCATGGTAGCAATTAAAAGACAACAATTTGGAGAGCATTTTAAATATTGCTTATCGGTATCAGACTTTTTGGCAAGGAAAATATTGGATATCGGTATCGACCAAAAATTACATATCAGTGTATCACAAGTTGTAATATATATAATAATTTCTCTTGTACACTAAGGACCTGGGGAAGAGTTGATGACAGAGTGCACTACTTTCTCTTGTACACTAAGGACCTTGGGAAGAGTTGATGACAGAGTGCACTACTTTCTCTTGTACACTAAGGACCTGGGGAAGAGTTGATAACATAGTGCACTACTTTCTCTTGTACACTAAGGACCTTGGGAAGAGTTGATAACATAGTGCACTACTTTCTCTTGTACACTAAGGACCTGTTTATTTATTCGGAAAGTATTCCGACCCCTTGACATTTTCCACATTTTGTTACATTACAGCCTTATTCTAAAATTAATTAAATAAATGTTTTCCTCATCAATCTACACACAATACCCCATAATGACAATGCAAAAACAAGTTTTTAGACAGGTTTGAAACTGTCTTAAAAAAATAAAAACAGAAATACCTTATTTACATAAGTATTCAGACCCTTTGCTATGAGACTCGAAATTGAGCTCAGGTGCGTCCTGTTTCCGTTGATCATCCTTGATGTTTCTACAACTTGATTGGAGTCCACCTGTGGCAAATTCAATTGATTGGACATGATTTGGAAAGGGACACACCTATCTATATAAGGTCCCACAGCTTATAGTGCATGTCAGAGTAAAAACCAAGCCATGAGGTCAAAGGAGTTGTCTATAGAGCTCCGAGACAGGATTGTGTCGAGGCACAGATCTGGGGAAAGGTACCAAAAAATGTCTAAAGCATTGAAGGTCCCCTAGAACACAGTGGCCTCCATCATTCTTAAATGGAATAAGTTTGGAACCAAGACTCACCCTAGAGCTGGCCGCCTGGCCAAACTGAGCAATCGGGGGAGAAGGGCCTTGGTCTGAGAGGTGACTGATAATCCGATGGTCACTCTGACAGAGATCAAGAGTTCTTCTGTGGAGATGGGAGAACCTTCCAGAAGGACAACCATCTCTGCAGCACTCCACCAGTCAGGCCTTTATGGTAGAGTGGCCAGACGAAAGCCACTCCTCAGTAAAAGGCACATGACAGCCCGCTCGGAATTTGCCCAAAGGACTATGACCATGAGAAACAAGATTCTCTGATTCACTACCATCCAGAAGACAAGGTCAGTACAAGGTGCATTAAAGGCCAGGAGACCATCTCAAGGTCATTAAAGGCCATGAGACCATCTCAAGGTCATTAAAGGCCATGAGACCATCTCAAGGTCATTAAAGGCCAGGAGACCATCTCAAGGTCATTAAAGGCCATGAGACCATCTCAAGGTCATTAAAGGCCATGAGACCATCTCAAGGTCATTAAAGGCCAGGAGACCATCTCAAGGTCATTAAAGGCCATGAGCCCATCTCAAGGTCATTAAAGGCCAGGAGACCATCTCAAGGTCATTAAAGGCCAGGAGACCATCTCAAGGTCATTAAAGGCCAGGAGACCATCTCAAGGTCATTAAAGGCCAGGAGACCATCTCAAGGTCATTAAAGTCCAGGAGACCATCTCAAGGTCATTAAAGGCCAGGAGACCATCTCAAGGTTATTAAAGGCCATGAGACCGTTAAACAGCCATCACTAACAGAGATTATTTGTAATTATTTCACCACTATGGCCTATTTATTGCCTTACCTACATTATCTTACCTCATTTGCACACACTGTATATAAATGTTTCTATTGTGTTATTAACTGTACGTGTGTTTATCCCATGTGTAACTCTGTTGTTGTTTTTGTGGCACTGCTTTGCTTTATCTTGGCCAGGTTGCGGTTGTAAATGAGAACTTGTTCTCAACTAGCCTACCCGGTTAAATAAAGGTGAAATAAAATAAACAAATAAGAGGCTGCAGCCTACATACAGACTAAATCATTGTCAGGTTTAATAAATGGATCACTAGTCACTTTAATGTTTACATATCTTGCATTACTCATCCCATATGGACAGTTGAAGTTAGAAGTTTACATATACCTAAGCCAAAAAATAATTTGTAAATAAATTCATTAAAAATCCTACAATGTGATTTTCTGGATTTTTTTTCTCATTTTGTCTGTCATAGTTGAAGTGTACCTATGATGAAAATTACAGGCCTCTCTCATCTTTTTAAGTGGGAGAACTTGCACAATTGGTGGCTGACTAAATACTTTTTTGCCCCACTCTAGATACTTTTATACCTGTTTCCTCCAGTATCTTCACAAGGTCCTTTGCTGCTGTTCTGGCATTGATTTGCACTCTTTGCACCAAAGTACGTTCATCTCTAGGAGACAGAACGCGTCTCTTTCCTGAGTGGTATGGCGGCTGCGTGGTCCCATGGTGTTTATACTTGTGTACTATTGTTTGTGCAGATGAACGTGGTACCTTCAGGCGTTTGGAAATAAACCAGACTTCTGGAGGTCTACAAAAACAATTCTGAGGTCTTGGCTGATTTCTTTTGATTTTTTCCCATGATGTCAAGCAAAGAGGCACTGAGTTTGAAGTTAGGCCTTGAAATACATCCACAGGTTCCCCTCCAATTGACGTCAATTAGCCTATCAGAAGCTTCTAAAACCATTACATAATTTTCTGGAATTTTCTACGCTGTTTAAAGGCACAGTCAACTTGTGTATGTAACCTTCTGACCCACTGGAATTGTGATAGAGTGAAATAATCTGTCTGTAAACAAATAAACAAATGAGAAATGTGTGGAGTGTTTGAAAAACGATTTTTAATGACTCCAACATAAGTATGTTAACTTGAGGTTGGCTTCAATTGTATTTTATACCATCTACTGCATCTTGCCTATGTCGCTCGCTCATTGCTCATCCATATATTTATATGGATATATTCTTACTCCATCCCTTTACTTGATTTGTGTGTATTATTGTTGTGGAATTGTTAAATTACTTGTTAGATATTGCTGCACTGGCGGAACTAGAAGCACAAGCATTTCGCTACACATAACATCTGCTAACCATGTGTATTTGACCAATGACATTTGATGAAATCAAGATTGAACTCTTTGGCCTGAATGCCAAGCGTCACGTCTGGAGGAGACCTGGAACCATCCCCTACGGTAAAGTATACCCAATTAAACTCTTGGCTGCAATTGCTCCCAAAGGTGCCTCAAACAAAATATTGAGTAAAAGGTCTGAATACGTATGTAAATGTGATATGTCAGGGGGGTTTTATTTATACATTTGAAAAAAATTATATAAACCTGTTTTTGCTTTGTCAATATGGGGTATTGTGTGTAGATTGAGGGGAAAATAACTCCACTTTGCTGATGCTCAACACAGGGGACCCACAAGGGTGAATGCTCAGCCCTCTCCGGTACTCCCTGTTCACCCATGAATGTGTGGCCATGCACACCTCCAACTGTATCATCACGTTTGCGGACGACACAACAATAGTAGGCCTGATTGCCAACAATGACGAGACAACCTACAGGGAGGAAGTGAGAGTGGTGCAAGGAAATTCACCTCTTCCCTCAACGTCAACAAAACGAAGGAGCTGATCGTGGACTTCAGGAAACAGCAGAGGGAGCACGCCGCTATCTACATCAACGGGACAGTAGCGGAGAAGGTGGAAAGCTTCAAGTTCCTCGGCGTACACATCACTGACACTCTGAAATGGTCCACCCTGACAGACAGTGTGGTGAAGAAGGCGCAAAAGCCCCTCTTCAACCTCAGGAGGCTGAAATAATGTGTCTTGGCCGCTAAGACCCTCACAAACTATTATAGATACACAATTGAGAGCATCCTGTCGGGCTTCATCACCACCTGGTACGGCAACGGCACCGCCAGCAAATGCAGGGCTCTCCAGAGGGTGGTACAGTCGGCCCAACACATCACCGGGGGGCACACTACCTGCCCTCCAGGGCACCTACAGCACCCGATGTCACAGGAAGGACAAAAATATCATCAAGGACATCAATCACCTGAGCCACGTCCTGTTCACCCCGCTATCATCCAGAAAATGAAGTCAGCACAGGTGCATAAAAGCTGGACCGAGAGACTGAAAAACAGCTTCTATCTCAAGGTCATCAGACTGTTAGAAGCTGTTTAACAGTCTGATGACCTTGAGATAGAAGCTGTATATCTCAAAGTCATCAGAATGTTAAACAGCTTCTATCTCAAGGTCATCAGACTGTTAAACAGCTTCTATCTCAAGGTCATCAGACTGTTAAACAGCTTCTATCTCAAGGTCATCAGACTGTTAAACAGCTTCTATCTCAAGGTCATCAGACTGTTAAACAGCTTCTATCTCAAGGTCATCAGACTGTTAAACAGCTTCTATCTCAAGGTCATCAGACTGTTAAACAGCCATCACTAGCCAGCTACCACCTGGCAACTCAAACCCTTAGAGGCTGTTTCCCTATATACATAGACATGGAATCACTGGCCACTTCTAATAATGGGACACGAGCCACTTCTAATAATGGAACACGAGCCACTTCTAATAATGGAACACGAGCCACTTCTAATAATGGAACACGAGTCACTTCTAATAATGGAACACGAGCCACTTCTAATAATGGAACACGAGCCACTTCTAATAATGGAACACGAGCCACTTCTAATAATGGAACACGAGCCACTTCTAATAATGGAACACGAGCCACTTCTAATAATGGAACACGAGTCACTTCTAATAATGGAACACGAGCCACTTCTAATAATGGAACACGAGCCACTTCTAATAATGGAACACAAGCCACTTCTAATAATGGAACACGAGCCACTGGAACACGAGTCACTTCTAATAATGGAACACGAGCCACTTCTATTAATGGAACACGAGGCACTTCTAAAAATGGAACACGAGCCACTGGAACACGAGTCACTTCTAATAATGGAACACGAGCCACTTCTAATAATGGAACACGAGCCACTTCTAATAATGGAACACGAGTCACTTCTATTAATGGAACACGAGCCACTTCTAATAATGGAACACGAGCCACTTCTAATAATGGAACACGAGTCACTTCTAATAATGGAACACGAGTCACTTCTAATAATGGAACACGAGTCACTTCTAATAATGGAACACGAGCCACTTCTAATAATGGAACACGAGTCACTTCTAATAATGGAACACGAGCCACTTCTAATAATGGAACACGAGTCACTTCTAATAATGGAACACGAGCCACTTCTAATAATGGAACACGAGTCACTTCTAATAATGGAACACGAGCCACTTCTAATAATGGAACACAAGCCACTTCTAAAAATGGAACACGAGCCACTGGAACACGAGTCACTTCTAATAATGGAACACGAGCCACTTCTAATAATGGAACACGAGCCACTTCTAATAATGGAACACGAGTCACTTCTATTAATGGAACACGAGCCACTTCTAATAATGGAACACGAGCCACTTCTAATAATGGAACACGAGTCACTTCTAATAATGGAACACGAGTCACTTCTAATAATGGAACACGAGTCACTTCTAATAATGGAACACGAGCCACTTCTAATAATGGAACACGAGTCACTTCTAATAATGGAACACGAGCCACTTCTAATAATGGAACACGAGTCACTTCTAATAATGGAACACGAGCCACTTCTAATAATGGAACACGAGCCACTTCTAATAATGGAACACGAGCCACTTCTAATAATGTTTGCATGCTGCTTTACTCCAGGTCTCAGTTGTAAAGGATAACTTGTTCTCAACTAGCCTACCTGGTTAAATAAAGGTGTTCTCAACTAGCCTACCTGGTTAAATAAAAGGTGAAATAAAAAAATACTCATCTCATATGTATAAACTGTATTCGGGCTAGAAGGTCGAGGGTTCGAGACCTGCTCCCTGCCTGTTTCATTACGATATCAATCAGGCAAACAAACAAAAAGTAATGTACCTCTTGTCAAAAAAATGTTATCTGACTGTAGTCTACGGCGTATTTCCTAATATTAGCGGGTTAGGGTTGTGTACGTGCCTCAGATTTTCACTTTTTCACATGGAGTCGGGCGGTTGCGGATGAGCAATTATCAATTGTGGGTGAACAATCAGCTGACCCGCGCACCACTAGCCACCATACATTCAGCTTTTACGTCTGCCTAGAGACAATTATTATCTGTAAGAGCTACAGAGAAAACACGTCTGGTTATTTTTACTATTATTTGTTTTGACGTTGTTTGCAGAATTATTAATTATTTGTTAACCTGCGTTTCCAACTCCAGTCAACAGATGGCGATGTGATTTTTTCAGGTGATGTTTCTCGAGTGACGTAAAATCTAGTGGACGGGACGGGAGGTTTCTTCAACAACCATCTCAGTAACTCGCTAGCAAACATGAAACATTGAAGCGATTTGGACTATTTCTGTGTATATTAATCACAGTGTTTTAAACACACTGTATATGTATGTACTAGTTACTCCGTTTAAGTTCATATTTACGTTGTCAGCTATCTGGTTTGTTAAGTTAGCCCAGCACTAGGCTAGTCGCTAATGCTAAATAGCTAGCTAGCTAACGTCCCCGAACATGAGCTCACGAAACTACTCTTCCTCTGCTAAAGAAAATGAGGCCTGTTGGGCGGAGAAAGAAACTCCAGGGCTGAACATTTCCGTGAAAGAAGAAGAATGTACTGTAAAAGAAGAGGACGTGGAGGAAGCTATCACAGTGAAAGAAGAAGAACAGGACGTTACAGTGAAGGAAGAGGACGCATCATCATTAAAAGAAGAAGAGGATGTTAGAGTGAAAGAAGAGGAAGAAGCTTTCAGAGTGAAAGAGGAGGGGGATGAACAGAAAGAGGAGGGTGCCGTGTTTGTAGTGAAAGAGGAGGAGGAGGTGACTGTCACATTGAAAGAAGAGGAGCAACTTTTTGAAATGAAGGAAGAGGGGGAGATTACTGTCACATTGGAGGAGGAGGAGGAGGAAGAGGAGGAGGAGGAGGAAGAAGATGAGGCTGGACTTCTGATGAACACCAGTGAGTACAGTCTTGTTTTTTTCTCTAGCATCCAATTAGGCACATTCTTCTTCTCACGTGGGTAAACCCACGGAGGAAACTTCCCCTCTCCTGTCTTGGAGCAGCGTGTGGGTAAACCCACTGAGGAAACTTCCCCTCTCCTGTCTTGGAGCAGCGTGTGGGTAAACCCACTGAGGAAACTTCCCCTCTCCTGTCTTGGAGCAGCGTGTGGGTAAACCCACTGAGGAAACTTCCCCTCTCCTGTCTTGGAGCAGCGTGTGGGTAAACCCACTGAGGAAACTTCCCTCTCCTGTCTTGGAGCAGCGTGTGGGTAAACCCACTGAGGAAACTTCCCCTCTCCTGTCTTGGAGCAGCGTGTGGGTAAACCCACTGAGGAAACTTCCCCTCTCCTGTCTTGGAGCAGCGTGTGGGTAAACCCACTGAGGAAACTTCCCCTCTCCTGTCTTGGAGCATCGTGTGGGTAAACCCACTGAGGAAACTTCCCCTCTCCTGTCTTGGAGCAGCGTGTGGGTAAACCCACTGAGGAAACTTCCCCTCTCCTGTCTTGGAGCAGCGTGTGGGTAAAACCACTGAGGAAACTTCCCCTCTCCTGTCTTGGAGCAGCGTGTGGGTAAAACCACTGAGGAAACTTCCCCTCTCCTGTCTTGGAGCATCGTGTGGGTAAACCCACTGAGGAAACTTCCCCTCTCCTGTCTTGGAGCAGCGTGTGGGTAAACCCACTGAGGAAACTTACCCTCTCCTGTCTTGGAGCAGCGTGTGGGTAAAACCCACTGAGGAAACTTCCCCTCTCCTGTCTTGGAGCAGCGTGTGGGTAAACCCACTGAGGAAACTTCCCCTCTCCTGTCTTGGAGCATCGTGTGGGTAAACCCACTGAGGAAGCTGCAACTCTTCCCCTGTTTTTAGTACCCTACTTTCTCTTGTACACTATGTTGCCAACTCTTCCCCCAGGTCCTTAGTGTACAAGAGATTGTAGTGCACTATGTTTTCTGTCAATATACCGGGTAAAATAATCGTTAATTAACAACTCTAATGGGGGCCCTATAAAATCTGTGATTTAGTTTTTTACTTTCCCAAATTATGTTTTCTCTGTTTTTACTTTTCTGGTTTTAGATGTGTTGTTTGTTTGTTGTTTTTTTTCATTCAAAATTACAATTGTTTTATAGAGAAACAACAAAACTGGATGTTCTGAGAATATGTCAATGGTTTAAATCACGTTAGAATAAAAAAAATGGGTCTGGAAGAAAACTGACATCCCCTTTTAATTGTTCATCTGCCCCTTTAATTGCCTGTGGAGCGAATGAGGAATGTTCCATCCAATGAGCCGGTCTAGCGATGGTTCTGTACTGCTGCTACTCATTTCATGACAAAGTTATGCAAATAATGGATACAAATGATACACTTCCTCACGATATACTTCTGCCAGGTACTACTATTTGCAGTTAACATTGAACTGAGAAGATTTTGGGGAAAGCATTTCCATCAACCCACAAGACGGTTGTGACATCAACTGGCTTCAGGCAGAGTGATAGACAAACACGCGCACCACAGAGACAGACAGGGGCGATATTGCTGGAAATTAATTGGCAGATATTGTGTGAGGCTGGGCTTTTAAAGCCAAAGGTGTCTAACCAGAGGTGGGGATAATGTTGTGTTGTTTAGATAGTAGCTGGGAGCTTGCGGTGTCTGCTACTTCAATCAATCAAAGTTATTTATAAAGCCCTTCGTACATCAGCTGATGTCACAAATTGCTGTACAGAAACCCAGCCTAAAACCCCAAACAGCAAGCAATGCAGGTGTAGAAGCACGGTGGCTAGGAAAAACTTCCTAGAAAGGCTAAAACCTAGGAAGAAACCTAGAGAGGAACCAGGCTATGAGGGGTGGCCAGTCCTCTTCTGGCTGTGCTGGGTGGAGAACATGGCCAAGATGTTCAAATGTTCATAGATGACCAGCAGTGTCAAATAATAATAATCACAGTGGTTGTCAAGGTTGCAACAGGTCAGCACCCCAGGAGTAAATGTCAGTTGGCTTTTCATAGCTGATCATTCAGAAGATCTCTACCGCTCCTGCTGTCTCTAGAGAGTTGAAAACAGCAGGTCTGGGACAGGTAGCACGTCCGGTGAACAGGTCAGGGTTCCATAGCCGCAGGCAGAACAGTTGAAGCTGGAGCAGCAACATGACCAGGTGGACTGGGGACAGCAAGGAGTCATCAGGCCAGGTAGTCCCGGAGGCATGGTCCTAGGGATCAGGTCCTCCAAGAGAGAGAGAGAGAGAATTAAAACCAAGGGGGGGCGCCAACCCGGACAGGAAGATCACGTCAGCGACGCACCCCTCCTAGGAACGGCATGGAAGAGCACCAGTAAGCCAGTGACTAAGCCCCGGTAATAGGGGGTTTAGAGGCAGAGAATCCCAGTGGAGAGAGGGGAACTGGCCAGGCAGAGACAGCAAGGGTGGTTCGTTGCTCCAGTGCCTTTCCGTTCACCTTCACACTCCTGGGCTAGACTACACTCAATCATATGACCTACTGAAGAGATGAGTCTTCAATAAAGACTTCAAAGTTGAGACCAAATCTGTGTCTCTCACATGGGTAGGCAGACCATTCCATAAAAATAGAGCTCTATAGGAGAAAGCCCTGCCTCCAGCTGTTTGCTTAAAAATTCTAGGGACAATAAGGAGGCCTGCGTCTTGTGACCGTAGCGTACGTGTAGGTATGTACGGCAGGACCAAATCAGAGAGATAGGTAGGAGCAAGCCCATGTAATGCTTTGTTGGTTAGCAGTAAAACCTTGAAATCAGCCCTTGCCTTGACAGGAAGCTAGTGTAGGGAGGCTACAGCACTGGAGTAATATGATCACCTTTTTTTGGTTCTAGCAGCCGTATTTAGCACTAACTGAAGTTTATTTAGTGCTTTATCCGGGTAACCGGAAACAGCCTCCAGCTGTTTGCTTAGAAATTCTAGGGACAATACGGAGGCCTGCATCTTGTGATCGTAGCGTACAGCCACAATACGGAGGCCTGCATCTTGTGACCGTAGCGTACGTATGTACGGCAGGACCAAATCCGTGTAATGCTTCTGTACTTGTGAGATTTGTTTATGACTGTTCGCGGTGGAACACGTGAAAAATTGCATTTACTTTTAGGAATTGTTTGGCGAGTTATTT
This sequence comes from Oncorhynchus masou masou, assembly GCF_036934945.1. Classification (NCBI taxonomy): domain Eukaryota; kingdom Metazoa; phylum Chordata; class Actinopteri; order Salmoniformes; family Salmonidae; genus Oncorhynchus; species Oncorhynchus masou. The sequence continues at coordinate 9,757,837 of NC_088216.1, read as the reverse complement.
ATTCATTATTTTACCAGGTAAGTTGACTGAGACACGTTCTCATTTTTTTCACCTGGGGAATAGTTACAGGGGAGAGGAGCCAATTGTGAACTGGGGATTATTAGGTGACTGTGATGGTTTGAGGGCCAGATTGGGAATATAGCCAGGACACCGGGGTTAACACCCCTACTCTTACGATAAGTGCCATGGGATCTTTAATGACCTCAGAGAGTCAGGACACCCGTTTAACGTCCCATCCGAAAGACAGCACCCTACACAGGGCAGTGTCCCCAATCACTGCCCCGGGGCATTGGGATATTGTTTAGACCAGAGGAAAGAGTGCCTCCTACTGGCCCTCCAACACCACTTCAAGCAGCATCTGGTCTCCCATCCAGGAACTGACCAGGACCAACCCTGCTTAGCTTCAGAAGCAAGCCAGCAGTGGTATGCAGGGTGGTATGCTGCTGACCAGGACCAACCCTGCTTAGCGTCAGAAGCAAGCCAGCAGTGGTATGCAGGGTGGTATGCTGCTGGCAAATGACCTGCTGGAGACCCCATTAGCATTAGGCATTGGTTTGATATTTGGAGTTCGCTGCTCAATACCTCTTCAATGAAGGTCATAGGATGATGAGAGTGACACGTCTAGAATCAGATCCCAAGTTGACCCTTTCTGCCAGTCATACCCCACCCTACCACGAGACAGACATATCTTGGTCATTGATCAAAAGACAAAAAGGTTTGATTTTGATCGATATTTGAAATCTTACAAACAGGTTTGAAATTCTGCGTCATTTTTTTTTTTTTTTTAAATCTCTATGGTGTTGTTAGGTCCTTCATATTTTAGCTATAAGGTGAGACAGACTGACCTGATTAAAATCTCTATGGTGTTGTTAGGTCCTTCATATTTTAGCTATAAGGTGAGACAGACTGACCTGATTGAAATCTCTATGGTGTTGTTAGGTCCTTCATATTTTAGCTATAAGGTGAGACAGACTGACCTGATTGAAATCTCTATGGTGTTGTTAGGTCCTTCATATTTTAGCTATAAGGTGAGACAGACTGACCTGATTGAAATCTCTATGGTGTTGTTAGGTCCTTCATATTTTAGCTATAAGGTAAGACAGACTGACCTGATTGAAATCTCTATGGTATTGTTAGGTCCTTCATATTTTAGCTATAAGGTGAGACAGACTGACCTGATTGAAATCTCTATGGTATTGTTAGGTCCTTCATATTTTAGCTATAAGGTGAGACAGACTGACCTGATTGAAATCTCTATGGTGTTGTTAGGTCCTTCATATTTTAGCTATAAGGTGAGACAGACTGACCTGATTGAAGTCTCTATGGTGTTGTTAGGTCCTTCATATTTTAGCTATAAGGTGAGACAGACTGACCTGATTGAAATCTCTATGGTGTTGTTAGGTCCTTCATATTTTAGCTATAAGGTGAGACAGACTGACCTGATTGAAATCTCTATGGTGTTGTTAGGTCCTTCATATTTAGGCTATAAGGTAAGACAGACTGACCTGATTGAAATCTCTATGGTGTTGTTAGGTCCTTCATATTTTAGCTATAAGGTGAGACAGACTGACCTGATTGAAATCTCTATGGTGTTGTTAGGTCCTTCATATTTTAGCTATAAGGTAAGACAGACTGACCTGATTGAAATCTCTATGGTGTTGTTAGGTCCTTCATATTTTAGCTATAAGGTGAGACAGACTGACCTGATTGAAGTCTCTATGGTGTTGTTAGGTCCTTCATATTTTAGCTATAAGGTGAGACAGACTGACCTGATTGAAATCTCTATGGTGTTGTTAGGTCCTTCATATTTTAGCTATAAGGTGAGACAGACTGACCTGATTGAAATCTCTATGGTGTTGTTAGGTCCTTCATATTTTAGCTATAAGGTGAGACAGACTGACCTGATTGAAATCTCTATGGTGTTGTTAGGTCCTTCATATTTTAGCTATAAGGTGAGACAGACTGACCTGATTGAAATCTCTATGGTGTTGTTAGGTCCTTCATATTTTAGCTATAAGGTGAGACAGACTGACCTGATTGAAATCTCTATGGTGTTGTTAGGTCCTTCATATTTTAGCTATAAGGTGAGACAGACTGACCTGATTGAAGTCTCTATGGTACTGCATCACATATCCTTTAATTACAACCATCTTATGTCTGATTTCATGACATTTGGTTGAAATCTTGCCTTTTCAGAGGACAGAATTAAGACCATTCAGAATCATATTGCTCATTTGATTATTCTGGATTAACTGTTTTTTTTTTTTTTTAAATGACCTCAGGTTATTGAGGAATCTAGTCTGGATTAAACCTCAGAGAAGACAGTTAGATAATGTGGAGGTTTTATTCAGGGCTCGTATCCACAAAGCGTGCTGAAAAGCGTATTGACTTTTATATAATAATGAGTTAGATTGTATGGAAAGATCAGCATTCCTACAATGAGACGCTCTGTGAATATGGGCCCAGGTCTCCCTGTTTACTAAATACTGTCTGTCTTTGGCAGGAGAGAGACTAGACTTTCATTCTGACAGCGGGAAGAGTCCTTCAGGGGAACCAGACCCAGAGACGTCTAAACCAGCAAGACGACACCACTGCTCCCAGTGTGGAAAGAGTTTTTCTAGGTTAGGAAGCCTGAAATCACACGAAAGAATACACACAGGAGAGAAGCCTTACCACTGCACTCAATGTGGAAATAGATTTACCTCTTTAGGGACCCTGAAAGATCACGTAAGAAAACATACAGGAGAGAAGCCCCACCAATGCTCCCAGTGTGAAAAGAGTTTCCCCCGTTTATGGGACCTGAAATCACATGAGAGGACACACACAGGAGAGAAGCCTTACCCCTGCTCCCAGTGTGGAAAGAGTTTTTCCACATCAGGGTCCCTGAAAAACCATAAGCAAACACATTCCGTAGAAAAGATTTTCCGCTGTTCCCATTGTGAAAAGAGTTTTAGGAATTTACAGTACCTGAAAAGGCACGAGAAAAGACATACGCGGGAGAAGACTTTTCACTGCTCCCACTGTGGAATTAAATTTACCTTGTTTCAGCAACTGAAAAAGCATGAAAAAATCCACAGCGGAGAGAAACGTTATGAATGCTCCCAGTGTGGGAAGATATTTACCCAGTTAGGGCACCTGAAAGACCACGAGGTGACACACACAGGGGAGAAGCCTTACCACTGCTCACAGTGTGGAAAGGAATATAACACATCAAATGGACTTAAAGTTCATGAGAGAACACACATACTGCTCCCACACTTGTCTCATATTTTTGACTGAGAAATTGTGCTTTTGTTTATGGCACTTGAAATCAAATTGTATAAAGCACTTTCCAAATTACATGTGTATGTTTTTTATTTAAACACATGAACTGAATATGGTGTATGTCAGTTGGAAAGTAGAGTTTGAATGTAGACCTGATTAAACTTTTTTAGCCTCTGACTGTGTATGTCAGTTTAAAAGTAGAGTTTGACTGTTTGAATGTAGATGCTCTGTGATTAAATTATCATTTTCAAACTCTGGCTGTGTTTTCTTTCTGTGTGTGTTTGTATCTGTGTGCGTCAGTCCTCCAGCACTACACATAATCGTGGTATTTTCTCCGTTGTTGATATTTGCTATGGTGGCTCACTGACATTTGTATCTAACAGAGTGTGGCTTTAAAGGGGCAGATGGCGTCGCACCCGCTTTGCTGCTATAACAGCCTCCATCCACTCTTTAGGGAAGGCTTTCCACTAGATGTTGGAACATTGCTGCTATAACAGCCTCCATCCACTCTTCAGGGAAGGCTTTCCACTAGATGTTGGAACATTGCTGCTATAACAGCCTCCACTCTTCAGGGAAGGCTTTCCACTAGATGTTGGAACATTGCTGCTATAACAGCCTCCATCCACTCTTCTGGGAAGGCTTTCCACTAGATGTTGGAACATTGCTGCTATAACAGCCTCCACTCTTCAGGGAGGGCTTTCCACTAGATGTTGGAACATTGCTGCTATAACAGCCTCCACTCTTCTGGGAAGGCTTTCCACTAGATGTTGGAACATTGCTGCTATAACAGCCTCCACTCTTCAGGGAAGGCTTTCCAGTAGATGTTGGAACATTGCTGCTATAACAGCCTCCACTCTTCTGGGAAGGCTTTCCACTAGATGTTGGAACATTGCTGCTATAACAGCCTCCATCCACTCTTCAGGGAAGGCTTTCCACTAGATGTTGGAACATTGCTGCTATAACAGCCTCCACTCTTCTGGGAAGGCTTTCCACTAGATGTTGGAACATTGCTAGTATAACAGCCTCCACTCTTCTGGGAAGGCTTTCCACTAGATGTTGGAACATAGCTGCTATAACAGCCTCCACTCTTCTGGGAAGGCTTTCCAGTAGATGTTGGAACATAGCTGCTATAACAGCCTCCACTCTTCAGGGAAGGCTTTCCAGTAGATGTTGGAACATTGCTGCTATAACAGCCTCCACTCTTCAGGGAAGGCTTTCCACTAGATGTTGAAACATTGCTGCTATAACAGCCTCCACTCTTCAGGGAAGGCTTTCCACTAGATGTTGGAACATTGCTGCTATAACAGCCTCCATCCACTCTTCAGGGAAGGCTTTCCACTAGATGTTGGAACATTGCTGCTATAACAGCCTCCATCCACTCTTCTGGGAAGGCTTTCCAGTAGATGTTGGAACATTGCTGCTATAACAGCCTCCACTCTTCAGGGAAGGCTTTCCACTAGATGTTGGAACATTGCTGCTATAACAGCCTCCATCCACTCTTCAGGGAAGGCTTTCCACTAGATGTTGAAACATTGCTGCTATAACAGCCTCCACTCTTCAGGGAAGGCTTTCCACTAGATATTGGAACATTGCTGCTATAACAGCCTCCATCCACTCTTCAGGGAAGGCTTTCCACTAGATGTTGAAACATTGCTGCTATAACAGCCTCCATCCAGTCTTCAGGGAAGGCTTTCCACTAGATGTTGGAACATTGCTGCTATAACAGCCTCCATCCACTCTTCAGGGAAGGCTTTCCACTAGATGTTGGAACATTGCTGCTATAACAGCCTCCACTCTTCAGGGAAGGCTTTCCACTAGATGTTGAAACATTGCTGCTATAACAGCCTCCATCCACTCTTCAGGGAAGGCTTTCCACTAGATGTTGGAACATTGCTGCAGGGACTTGCTTCCTCGCAGTCGGCGTTCCAATTAGTTGCCAAGATGTTCAGTGACTTTCAATGTGGCGCCGTCATTGTATGCCACCTTTACAAGTCAGTTATATTCGTCAAGAATCAATAGATACATATTAATGTATACGTCCATAGGATGCCACCTTTACAACAAGTTATATTATTGAAGAATCAATTGGTACATATCATTAATGTATCAGTCCAACAATGGATGTAGCAACAGCAGATTGCCCCTATAAAGCCAACATCTCTGAACACAGTATTCCCTTAAAGTCACACTCTGTTAGATGTGAACACAGTATTCCCTTAAAGTCACACTCTGTTAGATGTGAACATAGTATTCCCTTAAAGTGAGTCAATGTGCAGGGGTACCAGGTAGTCATGAGGCTATGTACAAGGAGTACCAGTACTGAATCAATGTGCAGGGGTACCAGGTAGTCATGAGGCTATATACAAGGAGTACCAGTACTGAGTCAATGTGCAGGGGCACCAGGTACTAATGAGGCTATATACAAGGAGTACCAGTACTGAGTCAATGTGCAAGGGTACCAGGTAGTCATGAGGCTATATACAAGGAGTACCAGTACTGAGTCAATGTGCAGGGGTACCAGATAGTAATGAGGTTATATACAAGGAGTACCAGTACTGAGTCAATGTGCAGGGGCACCAGGTACTAATGAGGCTATATACAAGGAGTACCAGTACTGAGTCAATGTGCAAGGGTACCAGGTAGTCATGAGGCTATATACAAGGAGTACCAGTACTGAGTCAATGTGCAGGGGTACCAGATAGTAATGAGGTTATATACAAGGAGTACCAGTACTGAGTCAATGTGCAGGGGTACCAGGTACTAATGAGGCTATATACAAGGAGTACCAGTATTGAGTCAATGTGCAGGGGTACCAGGTAGTCATGAGGCTATATACAAGGAGTACCAGTATTGAGTCAATGTGCAGGGGTACCAGGTAGTCATGAGGCTATATACAAGGAGTACCAGTACTGAGTCAATGTGCAGGGGTACCAGGTAGTCATGAGGCTATATACAAGGAGTACCAGTACTGAGTCAATGTGCAGGGGTACCAGGTAGTAATGAAGCTATATACAATTAGTTCCAGTACTGAGCCAATGTGCAGGGGTACCAGGTACTAAGGAGGCTATATACAAGTAGTACCAGTACTGAGTCAATGTGCAGGGGTACCAGGTAGTAATGAGACTATATACAATTAGTACCAGTACCAATGTGCAGTAGTACGATGTAATATGTATATGTAGGTAGGGGTAAACATTGACTAAGCAGGATAGATAATAAACAGAGTAGCCGCTTGCTGTGCGGTAGCAGAGTGAACAGTCTATGGCTTGGGTGGGTGGGTGGGGTCTTTGACAATTTCCCAGGGCCTTCCTCTGACACCACCTGGTATAGAGGTCCTGGATGGCAGGGAGCATGAATTACTGGGCAGCCTACACCACCCTCTGTATTGCCTTACGGTCGGATACCAAGCAGTTGCCATACCAAGTGATGATGCAGCCAGTCAAGATGCTCTTAATGGAGCAGCTGTAGAACTTTTGGAGGATCTGAGGGCCCGTTCTAAATCTTTCCAGCCATCTTTTCGGGTTTTTATGAAAAGATGGTGCTGCAGTGGAGAGAGGCCATTTTACGGTCTCCTGACTAATTCTGCTACATTTTTGTGGGTTTTTACTCTGATCTTTACTTGTGTTCGTACATAATGTCTCCGCCATAATTTCCTATGACCAAAAACAGCTTCTGGAACAGCTTCAGAACAGCAACATCATGTGTAACTAAGTTGAGGATTTTAATTGACTGATGCAGATTTTGAGATGGAGAATTAACATGTTTTTAATGTTCACAAGTATGGACCCAGTATGTTCACATCTAGATGTGGAAAAAATAACAGAGAGAAAACAATTCCTATTCTAACAGTATATATTCAAAGTCCCTGTGCCCAAGGAAGCTAAAGTAACGTGCCTAAATGATTACCGCCACGTAGCACTCACGCCGGCAGCCATGAAGTGCTTTGAAAGGCTGGTCATGGCTCAAATCAACAGCATCCTCCTGGATACAATAGACTCACTCCAGTTACCATACCGCCCCAGCAGATCCACAGATGATGCAATCTCAATCGCACTCCACACTGCCCTTTCCCACCTGGAGAAAAGGAACACCTATGTGAGAATGCTGTTCATTGACTACAGCTCAGCGTTCAACACCATAGTGCCCATAGCATCACTAAGCTAAGGACCCTGGGGCTAAGAGAGAGAGAAAACAATTCCTAATCAATTCCTATTCTAACAGTATATATTCAAAGTTCCTGTGCCCAAGGAAGCTAAAGTAACCTGCCTAAATGGAGCAGGACATTTAGGCATCAATGTGAGCAGGACAAAGGAGCTGATCGTGGATTACAGGAAAAGGTGGACCAAGCAGGCCTGCATTAACATTGACGGGGCTGTAGTGGAGCGGGTCAAGAGTTTCAAGCTCCTTGGTGTCCACATCACCAACAAACTATCACGGTCCAAACACACCAAGACAGTCGTGAAGAGGACACAACAACACCTTTTCCCCCTCAGGAGACTGAAAAGAGTTGGCATGGATCCCCAGATCCTCAAAATGTTCTACAGCTGCACCATCGAGAGCATCCTGAGTGGTTGCATCACCGCCTGGTATGGCAACTGCTCAGCATCTGGCCCGAAGCCGATAGGTAGCCTAGTGGTTAGAGTGTTGGACCAGTAACCGAAAGCTTGTTAGATCGAATCGCCGAGCTGACAAGGTAAAAATCTGCCTTTCTGCCCCTGAACATGGGAGTTAACCCACTGTTCCCTGGTAGGCCGTGAACCTACTGTTCCATCATTTTTAGTAAGAATTTGTTCTTAACTGACTTGCCTCGTTAAATAAAAAATAAAATACAGAGGGTAGTGTGTACGGCCCAGTACATCACTGAGGCCGAGCTTCCTGCCACCACATGGAAGTGGTACCGTAGCGCCAAGTGTCGGACCAAAAGGCTCCTTAACAGCTTCTACCCATAAGACTGCTGAACTATTACTCAAATGGCCACAGGACTATTCACATTGACCCCCTCTGTTTGGTTTGTACACTGCTGCTACTCGCTGTTGATTATCTATGCATACTCACTTCACCGCTACCTACATGTACACTGCTGCTACTCGCTGTTGATTATCTATGCATACTCACTTCACCGCTACCTACATGTACAAATTACCTCGACTAACCTGTACCCACGCACATTGACCCCCCTGTATATAGCCTCGTTACTGTTATTTTACTGTGTTACTTTAAAAAATATATATTAACTTTAGTTTATTTGGTAAATGTTTTCTGAAATCTTCTTGAACTGCACTGTTGGTTAATAAGAGCTTGTAAGTAAAGCATTTCACGGTAATGTCTACACTTGTTGTAATTGGCGCAAAAAAGTTTGAAAAAATAAAAAATAAAATAAAGTTTGATTTGATGTGTTCAGTATATATTCAGTATATATTCAGTATGTACATATTCATATACAGGACTTAGAGGAATGTATTGACTGTAACAAAAGAGAAAACATATTTGCTTATTTGGAATTATTTGTTATGTCATTCAGACATTGTTTGCCAGAATAAATAGTGTGGTGAATATTGATTCTAAACTGTGTTACCCACTCCAGTCAACAGATGGCGATGTGAGTATTTTAGGTTGCGCTACTTGGTCTAATCCTGTGTGACGGCACCGGATGTTTCATCAACAGCACAGCTACTGATTCAACCACCTCCGTGGCTTACTAGCCAACATAAAACTGAAACATTGAATCTCTGAATAATTGTATAACGACACGAATCCCAGTGTTTTAAACACAGCGCTGTTAATGTATGTACTAGTTGATTTAAACTTAATTCGCTTGCTAAATTTGCTACGGAGCCTAGCACCAGGGTAGTCGATAATGCTAGCCAGCTAACATCCCCGACCATGAACTCACAAAGTTACTCCCCCCCTGCTGAAGAAGAGGTCTGCTGGATGGAGAAAGAAGCTCTTAGGGTGAACGTTGTCGTAAAAGAGGAAGATGATGCTATTACAGTGAAAGGAGAGGAAGAAACATTCAGAATGAAAAAATATAAAATGGAGGCTATCACGTTGAAAGAAGAAGAGGATGTTAAAGTGAAAGAAGAGAAAATACCGTTTGTTGTGAAAAAGGAAGAGGGGATCGAGGCTGTCGCATTGAAAGAAGAGGAGACTGAATATCTGGTTAACACACGTGAGTACTGTCTTAAAAACAGGGACAGAAACTATGCAGTTGTTGAACTAATGTGTGGTTTTAAAGAAGCTTTCTGTTGACCTCCATTATAGTGTCGTTTGTATTCAGAGTTCTCTCGTCAATTGCTCTCCGACGGAAGATCCTAGGATGATGAGTGATATGTCTGAAATCACGGTAGAGAGCAAGCTACACCCTCTGTTTGTTTTTGTTTTTACCGACAAACTCTTCCCTTTACAGAGCCAAAAACAAGGCAATATGCTCTGTTTTGGCCCTCCCAGAGCTCTACATTGAAAGAGGACATCAGAAAGATACAGGAAGACTCTTGTGTGGCACCCGTGAGTCCCAGACAGTTTGGTGGTGATGACGACGCCATTCACAACAACGGTGAACGGGACATGAAGGACACCGATTGGTTTCCTAGCAACAGACTGGAGGCGGAGTCGGCTCCAGAGAAGCACAAGCCAGCGCAGAGGGAGGGTGGTGTGAGTATAGAATATAGGCTTATCCTATAAATTAATGAAAACTAACTATGTGCTTTTTGGTTGATATTTTTTTTTAGCCTCTGTAACTTTCTCACTCGTCATTATTCACCATTAATTCAGGATGATCCGTAATCATTGTGGCATCCACATTAATGTAGAAGTGTTTAGAAACATAATTTATTCTTATTTATATTAAAAGTGACTCCAAAATGATACAATACACTATTTACCATTAATTTATATTTGGCACGAAATTATCTGAAACACTACCAAAACAGAAAATGCATCCAACAAGTTTGTAGAGTCATACTCTTGATGTAATCATTGTGTGCCAGGGATACGGGACAAAATATCCCACTTTTTACTACTTTAACACCCATAAAGGTGAATTTGTCCCAATACTTTTGGTCCCTTAAAATCAGGGAGACATTGTACAAAAAGTGGTGTACTTTCTAAATGGTTCACCTGATATGGATGAAAAATACCCTCAAATTAGACATGACAGTCTGCCCTTTAACCTCATAGGCATTGTATCATTTCAAATCCAAAGTGCCGGAGTACAAAGACAAAACAACAACATGTGTCACTGTCCCATTACTGTTGGAGCTCACTGTATGTAAATGTACTTGGTAAATAGAGGTTCCTCCCCTTGGACTTTCTCCTCCAATACATTTACAGCAGGAGGTTCAGCGAATGAGAGGATTCAAGGGAAAGACTTTTGAGAATTTTAAATTCCTTGTCGGGTAGGAGAGTTTTTCCCACCCTAAATTGATTGTCTTTATTTTTTGTGGTTTTCAGAACACATCTCTCCCACACCCCTCCCCTGTCCCCGGGTCCCCGGGTCGTGCCTTAATGTGGGGTCTGAAGAGGTTGTCTGTGCTGCTGGTGGACTGCAGGAAAACTCCAGGGCTGAGTAGAACTGTGAAAGGAGGAGAAGAGGGTGATTCAATGTCATCAAGTAAGAACAACGGTGTGTGTTTAGATTGGATTTAGACCAGGAGTTCCCAAACTTTTTCACTCGGGGGAGGGGGGGGCATTCCAGTAATGGGGAACATCCCGCGCCCCCTCCCTCGCACACGCCACGACTTTCTATGGGCACAAACTGTTCACACCCCACTTGTTTGGTTGAGAGAATTTTACAGGTTTCAAGCTATGCATGTTGTCATGGGGTGCAAAGAAAATGAGTTTTAAAGCACAGTTTCTTGCAATTCTATACATTTTTGCCATGTCTAATGTGCACTCAAATTATTAGAAAATTACAATAATAATATATGGGGGGGTGTGGGGGAACACAATATAAATATATGTTAGCTGACATGGGCTAGTTGATCTGGACATTTCTGACTAATTGTAAATAGCTTTCTAAGGTATGTAATGACTGACATGACAAGAGGAACTGAGGATGCACTGCCCAATTTCTATATTACACTTTGTGTATTTTACTGTTACAGCTTTCAAGAGTACGTTTTAAAGCCGGACCGAGTTCCTTTAAAGTCCCGCGACCCCACTGGATTAGACAACAATCTGCTTCTGTTACAGTTCATTTATTACGAAGGAGAGGGGGGCAAAGAAATATCACCGCTCAACAGAAATGGGGAACTAACAAATAAGCCCTGAACAACCACTGGGTAACAGGTGGGCTTTTAGGAGGGGTTCTCACTCATGGGAGTGTCAGCTGGAAGCTGAAAAGCAACAAGAATCAGGGGCCTAATAGACACCCACCATAAGTGCCCACTAAATTTGTCCCAGAAAAGGCAAACCAAACTAAAAACCCACCAACTTATAATATGGAGGTAAACACTGGTGGAGCAAACCACAGAGGAGAACACTGGTGGAGCAAACCACAGAGGAGAACACTGGTGGAGCAAACCACAGAGGAGAACACTGGTGGAGCAAACCACAGAGGAGAACACTGGTGGAGCAAACCACAGAGGAGAACACTGGTGGAGCAAACCACAGAGGAGAACACTGGTGGAGCAAACCACAGAGGAGAACACTGGTGGAGCAAACCACAGAGGAGAACACTGGTGGAGCAAACCACAGAGGAGAACACTGGTGGAGCAAACCACAGAGGAGAACACTGGTGGAGCAAACCACAGAGGAGAACACTGGCGGAGCAAACCACAGAGGAGAACACTGGCGGAGCAAACCACCGAGGAGAACACTGGTGGAGCAAACCACAGAGGGGAACACTGGTGGAACAAACCACAGAGGGGAACACTGGTGGAGCAAACCACAGAGGGGAACACTGGTGGAGCAAACCACAGAGGAGAACACTGGTGGAGCAAACCACAGAGGGGAACACTGGTGGAGCAAACCACAGAGGGGAACACTGGTGGAGCAAACCACAGAGGAGAACACTGGTGGAGCAAACCACAGAGGAGAACACTGGTGGAGCAAACCACAGAGGGGAACACTGGTGGAGCAAACCACAGAGGAGAACACTGGTGGAGCAAACCACAGAGGGGAACACTGGTGGAGCAAACCACAGAGGAGAACACAATGGGAAAACATTTGTTTTGATCACACTCAGAGGAGGAGTAGCTCAACGAGCGGTAAAGCACTTCCAACATCTCTCACGCCAACTGGAGCGCTGGGCCAGCCGGTCTTAAATATCAGCTGTGTCAGCACATGTGAATCTAACGACTGACTAGCGAGACAACAGGTGCAACACATACCGACCAACAAGAATGATTCCAATTAATCAAACAGAATCCACCTCGAAAAATGAAATTGAGCAAAAGCCTATAACGGGGCAACTTAAGATCTCATAGCAAAAATACAAACAAAACCCCAAAGCCTATAACAGGGGGCAATCTAACATCTCATAGCAAAAATACACACCAAACCCCAAAGCCTATAACAGGGGCTAATCTAACATCTCATAGCAAAAATACAAACAAAACCCCAAAGCCTATAACAGGGGCTAATCTAACATCTCATAGCAAAAATACAAACAAAACCCCAAAGCCTATAACAGGGGCTAATCTAACATCTCATAGCAAAAATACAAACAAAACCCCAAAGCCTATAACAGGGGCAATCTAACATCTCATAGCAAAAATACAAACCAAACCCTGTGAGACATGTTTGAGTTCTAACCCAGCTAATATTTGAAAGGATGTCTGTGTTCCTTGTCGTAATAAGTGGCAAAATGTTTCATGTCTGAATTTCTTTGAATTGATTTGAATTACATTCCACTTCCTTCAATTCAAATGTAATTCAAATTCTGCTTATTGTGGGGTGTAGCCAATTGAAATTAGAATTAGAATTTGTGGGTTGAATTTAATTACTATTCATAAATTCCAAATTAACCCCAACCCCTCCTGTGAGACCCTCTGTAAACCAGACATGACACAGACAACATCTTGTTGTCATTATACTGTCAGTCCTGGGATCTGTAAACCAGACATGATACAGACAACATCTTGTTGTCATTATACTGTCAGTCCTGGGATCTGTAAACCAGACATGATACAGACAACATCTTGTTGTCATTATACTGTCAGTCCTGGGATCTGTAAACCAGACATGACACAGACATCATCTTGTTGTCATTATACTGTCAGTCCTGGGATCTGTAAACCAGACATGATACAGACAACATCTTGTTGTCATTATACTGTCAGTCCTGGGATCTGTAAACCAGACATGATACAGACAACATCTTGTTGTCATTATACTGTCAGACCTGGGATCTGTAAACCAGACATGATACAGACAACATCTTGTTGTCATTATACTGTCAGTCCTGGGATCTGTAAACCAGACATGATACAGACAACATCTTGTTGTCATTATACTGTCAGACCTGGGATCTGTAAACCAGACATGATACAGACAACATCTTGTTGTCATTATACTGTCAGACCTGGGATCTGTAAACCAGACATGATACAGACAACATCTTGTTGTCATTATACTGTCAGTCCTGGGATCTGTAAACCAGACATGATACAGACAACATCTTGTTGTCATTATACTGTCAGACCTGGGATCTGTAAACCAGACATGATACAGACAACATCTTGTTGTCATTATACTGTCAGTCCTGGGATCTGTAAACCAGACATGATACAGACAACATCTTGTTGTCATTATACTGTCAGTCCTGGGATCTGTAAACCAGACATGATACAGACAACATCTTGTTGTCATTATACTGTCAGACCTGGGATCTGTAAACCAGACATGATACAGACAACATCTTGTTGTCATTATACTGTCAGTCCTGGGATCTGTAAACCGTACATGATACAGACAACATCTTGTTGTCATTATACTGTCAGTCCTGGGATCTGTAAACCAGACATGATACAGACAACATCTTGTTGTCATTATACTGTCAGACCTGGGATCTGTAAACCAGACATGATACAGACAACATCTTGTTGTCATTATACTGTCAGTCCTGGGATCTGTAAACCAGACATGATACAGACAACATCTTGTTGTCATTATACTGTCAGACCTGGGATCTGTAAACCAGACATGACACAGACATCTTGTTGTCATTATTCTCCTTATAATGGGCCCTAAAATATGGAGTATGTCTAGATTCAGAAATGCAATGAATTTTTCACATTCATTTATTCAACATATTAGTAGGCTCAGAAGTGCCCTTTTTTGATTTAGTTAAATAATAGACATATTGTTTTAAATAATACACTCTTCTTGTACGTTACATTTAATTTCCAGAGTGGCTTTTTGGAGACCTGGCCTACCCTGTATTTCTCACAACATTTAATCCATAGAAGGGTTCTTTGGAGGAAGGATTGTTGACATCTATTTGGCATTTGTATCTTAAAGCATATATCTTTGGCATATACAAGCATACATCTTATAGAATATATTTGGCATCTTAAAGAATCATTGAGAAATAATTACTTGAAGTTACAATATTTGTGAGATTTTTAGGCCTTTACCTCGATACAGTCCTCCTTTAATTAAGACTCCATCATGTTTCATTATTAGATGCTACAGTCCTCCTTTAAGACTCCATAATGTTTCATCATTAGATGCTACAGTCCTCCTTTAAGACTCCATACTGTTTCATCTGTATGTGATACAGGCCTCCTTTAAGACTCCATAATGTTTAATCTGTAGATGCTACAGTCCTCCTTTAAGACTCCATAATGTTTCATCTGCAGGTGATACAAAGAGAGAGAGAAAAAGGGTGTTATGAAGCTTTACTAGAATATGTGAGGTGTTATTTATGAACATTGAAAAATAGAAATACACATTGAAAATATAACAGGTTTGATTTAGCACATTAAAATATATATATTGTTGAACATAATATACTATACGGCATATCAATGTTACAGAGTGGCATCTCTGCTACTTGTAGAGTTACGATCCAATCGGTAAAGCTTTACCAACAGAAGGAATGTGAAAATGGATTCAAAAAGTTCACCTTCTGCTGGTGATTTGCAAGATGTTTTAAAGATACAAGTTAATGGAGGGCTATGATTGGTTACATGGCCTACTGGGCCATACCACCAATTTTTAGCCTTTTTATTTTATTTTTATTTTATTTAACCAGGCAAGTCAGTTAAGAACAAATTATTTTTTTCAATGACGGCCTAGGAACAGTGGGTTAACTGCCTGTTCAGGGGCAGAACGACAGATTTGTACCTTGTCAGCTCGGGGGATTGAACTCGCAACCTTCCGGTTACTAGTCCAACACTCCAACCACTAGGCTACCCTGCCGACCCAAGTATAAAGTATAATTTGTATAAAAATAAATAAATATATGATTTTTACAAAAATGTTGTATTCTGTCATGTTCAGCTTCATAAAAAACAAGTTTTCCTATTTATGTTTTTTTGTCCAGTATTTTTAATTATTAATTTAATGAATTGTTAAAGGGATCCTGGTATTTGTATCTACTTTCCCAAAGTCAGACGAACACGTGGATACCATTTTTATGCCTCAGTGGGTGATGTGAAGGAAGTTGGAGGTAGTTTCAGTAGCCAATTCAAACCAGGATATGACTTCCAGTCATTGCACTAACGCTAGTTGCCAGAATCTCACAATATCCCTTTTAAAGCCACAGTGTAAGATGTTTACCATCAAAGAGTGGGCCACCAACAAAACATTAGTATCAATGGATCAAATGCAGCCTATGACATTGATTTAAATACTGTAGTCCTCTATATATTATTATAGAGCTCTGTTCAGCCTAAAAACATGACATTCCATGACGGCAAGATTCGAGTTGGAACTCTACATAATTTCGTTTTTTTTTAAATCATTTTTTTTTTTACTGTCCTCAGGTTATTGAGGGATCTGATTTAGATTAAACTTCATAGCAAGACAGTTGTGTCGTATGGAGGTCTCTATTTAATTGAGGTCTCTATTTAAATAAACACTCTGGGTTTGTCTTTGGCAGGAGAAAGACCAGACTCAGAGGAACCAGAGCCAGAGACATCAGCAAGACGACACCACTGCTCGCAGTGTGGAAAGAGTTTTACCCGGCTATTAGACGTGAAAAGACATGAGAAGACACACACAGGAGAAAAGCCCTTCCACTGCTCCCATTGTGGACAGAGTTTTACCAGGTTATATAGCCTGAAAAGACATGAAAGGACACACACAGGAGAAAAGCCCTTCCACTGCTCCCATTGTGGACAGAGTTTTACCAGGTTATATAGCCTGAAAAGACATGAAAGGACACACACAGGAGAAAAGCCTTTCCACTGCTCCCAGTGTGGAAAGAGTTTTACCTGTTTATGGCACTTGAACATGCATGAGAGAAGGCACACAGGAGAGAAGCCTCACGGCTGCTCCGATTGTGGAAAGACTTTTACCCAATCATGGCACCTGAAAATGCATAAGAGAATGCACACAGGAGAAAAGCCCTTCCCCTGCTCCCATTGTGGAAAGAGTTTTGCCCAGTTAGGGAGCCAGAAAGAACATGAAAGAGTACACTCTGGAGAAAAGCCCTTCCAGTGCTCCCATTGTGGAAAGAATTTTACCTGGATAGGGAACCTGAAAACTCATGAGAGGACACATACAGGAGAGAAGCCTTTCCACTGCTCCTTGTGTGGAAAGAGTTTTACTCAGGTAGGGGGGCTGATAAAACATAAGAGAATACACAAAGGCGAGAAGCCTTTCCACTGCTCCCTGTGTGGAAAGTGTTTTACTCAGTTATGGACTTTAAAAACACATCAGTGGACACACACAGAAGAAAAGCCTCACACCTGCTCCCAGTGTGGAAAGGGTTTTGTTACGTTACGGGGCCTGAAAAAGCACGAGAGAATACATACAGGAGAGGAGAAGCCTTTTCAATGCTCTCATTGTGGGAAAGGTTTCAGACGATCAGGGTATCTAAAATTGCATGAAAGAACACACACTGAAGAGAAACCATATCAATGCTCCCAGTGTGAAAATACATTCTTCTCCCCAGGGGACCTGAAAAAACATGAGAGAATTCACTCTCGAGAGAGGCCTTTCCAATGTTCCCAGTGTGGAAAGAGATTTATTAAGTCATCACATCTGAAAGAGCACACAAGAATACACACAGGAGAAAATCCATTCCAATGCGCTCATTGTGGAAAGGGTTTTAACAGGTTAAGGAGACTGAAAACACATGAGATGACACACAGGAAAATAGCTTTTCCACTGCTCCCAGTGTGGAGAGTTTCACCCAGTCAAGATACCTGAAAAAAAGCATGCGCTAACACACTGCAGAGAAGCCTTGAAAGAGAGAAGCTATTCCACTGCTCCCAGTGTGGAAAAATATTTACTGAGTTAGGGAACCTGAAAGACCATGGACCCCACACTGTAGAGTTGCCTTACATCTGCTCCCAGTGTGGAAAGAGCGATTTCACATAAACACAGGCAGTTTAGCTCGGTAGTTGGCTAAGTAATTAAACTAGCTAGCTGGCTAGGTAGCTAAGCTAGCTAGTTAAGCTGGCTAGGTAGTTAAGTTAGCTAGCAGAGAGAAAAGTCTATGACTAGGGTGCCTGGAGTCTTTGACAATTTTTGGGCCTTCCTCTGACACCGCCTGCTATAGAGGTCCACCGCCTGGTATTGAGGTCATGACGTCTCTTCTCCACAGTTCTATGACGGTCTTAAGTACTCTGTTTCTGAGTCTGTAGAATTGGAATTGGAATATGTGACTGTGGGACACAGGGAGAGACTTGGCCAAACTTTAACATCAAAAGGTTGAATGATGAAACCATATTTCTGTAAATCCGGACAGTTCGAAAGGTCGATGGGAAATCAAGGAATGACGTCGAATTTGATTCATTTGGTGACCTCATGAAAGACAGGAGACCCACATTACTGTATGTTTGTTTGTATACACTTCTCAACTATGGGGTTTGTGCCTGAATGTTGTATAAAATAAATGATTAAGCATAAGAATAAGAAGATAACAATTTGATTTTAGTGTTTGAAATTAGAATTGTTTTTCATAACTTATGATCAGACAGTGGCAGTGGCAGTGGCCACCCCCCCCCCCCTGTGAGCACAGACATTTACAATGGCGTCATGGAACACCCCCTCTCTACTCCAGTATAAAACCCACTTCGGACCAAATTTACATTCGACGAAAAAGTCCCGGGTTGCTGCCGGTGTGTGAAGTGGTTCTAGCTGTGACCTGAATCATCAACCATTGAGATCATAGAGCGGAAGTGACATGGTTGGCCATTTAAATACAGACCAGAGGACGTAGGGACGCAGTCCATACATTACAAATGGTTAAGAAGAAAATCTCTACAAAACTGAACACTACGTATTCCGTCTGCAGCTGTTTGAGTACCTTAGTCTGGTAAATGCGACGGATCGAACGACGAATGGTACTCTGAAAGATCCATTCTGGAGAACATTTCACTATCGAACAACCATTGGTACGCCTGACGTATCCATTATAACAAGCTACAACTACGAAAGACTTTGATCTCTGGTGGTCAAACCAGAGACTTTCTGTCGACTGATTCAGCAGACAGACCGGCGATCACAGAGAGTGACAACAAAGCTATAAACTCGTAAATATGTAAATTGCCATTTAATTTTCGAATGGGCAGCTGTTCGTGTGCAAAAGAGTTGGCATTTCCATGAGCGTGGTTATCAACCGTATGTACATGGGTCCACTTTGTTTCCCCCACTCTTTATCGGTCCCCACCTCTTTCCTTTGTCTACCAAGCCGTCATATCGGTTTAGTCCACTAGGGACTTTTCAGTGCATCATGTGAGTAACCAATGTATAACCTGTCCTGTGTGTCTTTATGTAATTCTGTGTGATTTATTTAGTTAGTTAGTTAGTTAATAAATAATTACACCAATTTGAATATCGCTGATTCATAATTTGTTAGGGTTCGTGCAGATATCCAAGGGTTTTGCGAAATTTTGAATATGACTGAGGTAATAATACATAAGTAAGTGACTAATCAATAAGATATGAAAATATCTGAAGAGATTTCAATTCGGGAAATTGTAACTATTTAAACAACATTTTCCTGTGGTGCCCCTGACTCCCTAGTTAATTTCTATTCCGTGATTGGTTTAATCACATGACATGAAGTTAATTTCTTTGCCACATTTTTGGCAGATTTACTTTAGTGCCTTTTACCAAATTTTTTGATGAATATTTGTATTCTGTACAAGCTTCCTTCTTTTCACTCTGTCATTTAGGTTAGTCTTGTGGAGTAACTTCAATTGTTGTTGATCCATCCTCAGTTTTCTCCTATCACAGCCATTTAAACTCTGTAACTGTTTTAAAGTCACCATTGGCTTCATGGTGAAATCCCTGAGCAGTTTTCTGCCTCTGGCAACTGAATTAGGAAGGACGTTTGTATCTTTGTAGTGACTCGGTGTATGGATACACCACCCAAAGTGTATCAGCTAAAACACAAAGCCAACAAGCAACTTGACAGATCTTAAAGAATTTTATGGAATAATAATGTGCAAATATAAGACTGAAAGACTCCCAGCTGTAATCTCTTCCAAATGTGATTCTAGCATGTATTGAATCGGTGATGTGAATATTTATGTAAATTAAATATTTATATTTTGCATTTTCAATAAATTTGCAAACATATCACATCACTTTGTCATTCTGGTGTATTGTGTTTAGATCAATGAGAATTTGTATTTATTTAATCCATGTTGCATTCAGGCTTTAACACAACAAAATGTGGAATAAGTCAAGGGGTATGAATACTTTCTGAAGGCACTGTCACTCTGAGCCGGCTGCTGGGTGTAACTCTGAACCGGATGTTATACGAGATGACACATCCAGTTTATAACCCTGTGTTACAGCCCCAACTGCACATTTTCCATCATGTTTTTGTTGCAATAAAGAAAGTTATACAGAAGACCATTCCAGCCCTGCTTAACTGAGACTAAAATTGTATCTTTTGAAGATTTCTCCTGCCGTTTCTGTTACACACAGGTCGCAATGATTTTCTTTCTGCGACATTGCTTTTCGAATTATCCTAGGTAAATTAAAACCTGCCTAGTGTTTAATTAATTGCAAGAATATTATTTTTGTTAAATTGCGTTTACCCACATGAGTCAGCAGATGGCAATACGAGTCTTTCAGCTGGTGCCTCTTGCGTGACGTATAATCTAATGGACGGTGCGGGACACTTCTTCAACAACAGCTTCAACACTGCTACTGATTCAGCCATCTTCACAGCTAGCTAGCCAACATAACACCGAAACATTGGAGCTCATTGACCATTTTTTGTGTATATTAACCTCAGTGTTTTAAACACACTGTCTGGTTACTTACTATACTTCATAAAATTTCATATTTACGTTGTCGGTAAGATTACTTATTAACTTAGCCTAGTAACATTGGTGGGCTATTCGCTAATGCTAACTAGCTAGCTAACATATTCGACCATGAGTTTGTCCCTTGCTAAAGAAGAGCAGGTCTGCTGGACAGAGAAAAAAGCTCTCGTGAAAGAGGAGGAGGGAGAGGAGGCTGTCACAGTTAAAAAAGATGAAGCTGTTATATTGAAAGAAGAAGAAGCTTTCAGAGTGAAAGAGGAGGATGTTAATGTGAAGGAAGACTACGAGGAAGAGGAGGATGCCGTTTTCGGAGTGAAAGGGGAGGAAGAGGCGATGATTGTCACGGTGAAAGAAGAGGAGGGGGAGATTACTGTCACATTGGAGGAGGAAGAAGAGCAGACTGGAGATCTGATTAACACCAGTGAGTAGTGTACTATCTTAAAAACATGGGCACAAGCGCCGCAGTTGTTGATCCAAACGAGTGGTTTTTAAGGGGAAATCTGCAGTTGAAACAATATCAAAGCGGGATCCCCGCCCCTGTTCCTGTAAAAATCTGTGGGGTGGGGCTGATGAAATGTAACCACTCTCAAATTCATAGACAGAACTATGGATGCAAAGACTGACCATCCAAAATGATAGGTTTAACCTTGTTTTGATTGTATATAGTGGATTCTGGTGGGGTATTACAGTCGAACTACGCTCATGAGGCATTAATAACTTATATTTTCAAGAATCAATGGGTACATATAATTAATGTATAAGCCCAAAAAAAGTGAACGTAGCAACTGCAGATTTCCCCTTTATTAAATGGGCATTCTACTGAAGTTCTACACTTTGAGTAATTTGTTCTGTAGTAGGAATTGTTAAAGGTATGGAATCGCGAGACTCAGATTTTTTACTTTAAATGTATGCTAAACAACAACAAAAACATTGATTTCAAAGCTGATCAAACCTTTCCACTCTATGCACAATCACTACTTTTAACATTTGACAACAGCAAAACACTTATACTGTTGAACTGTGCAGATGCAAAATTTGGTTACAGAATGTTGGTTCCATCTCCCTCAGTTTGTGTACATTCCAAAAATCTCTGTTAAATATTCACTAAAAAAAAACTCTGTTAAATATTCACTCAAAAAAAACTCTGTTAAATATTCACTCCGAATTAAGAATCGACGATGTCTGCAGGAAGAATGAGGTGTCATCTATGACATCACACACTGACTTTGAAAAACATCAGTTTTGGTTATTGAAATACAGTAAGTGAGGTGGGTTCTCTCTTCGTGGTGATGTATCCTGAATAGGTACACAAAGGTAGAAATATGCACTGTCCTACTTTGTATATTCGGGTATTGTTCTATACACTGGCTATTATTTTAATGAGCTTCTGCACCGAAACAAGACCAAATTTGGTTGGTCCGGACCAAATCTGAAGTTTGGACATCAAAGGACAGTTCAGTACAGATCAGTAGAGTAGAGAACAGATCAGTAGAGTAGAGAACAGATCAGTAGAGTAGAGAACAGATCAGTAGAGAACAGATCAGTAGAGTAGAGTTCAGTGCAATAACTGTAGAGTTCAGTGCAACAACCGTAGAGTTCAGTGCAACAACTGTAGAGTTCAGTGCATAACTGTAGAGTTCAGTGCAACAACTGTAGAGTTCAGTGCATAACTGTATAGAGTTCAGTGCAATAGCTGTAGAGTTCAGTGCAACAACCGTAGAGTTCAGTGCATAACTGTAGAGTTCAGTGCAATAGCTGTAGAGTTCAGTGCATAACTGTATAGAGTTCAGTGCAATAGCTGTATAGAGTTCAGTGCATAACTGTATAGAGTTCAGTGCAATAGCTGTATAGAGTTCAGTGCATAACTGTATAGAGTTCAGTGCAATAACTGTATAGAGTTCAGTGCAATAGCTGTAGAGTTCAGTGCATAACTGTATAGAGTTCAGTGCAATAACTGTATAGAGTTCAGTGCATAACTGTATAGAGTTCAGTGCATAACTGTAGAGTTCAGTGCAATAGCTGTATAGAGTTCAGTGCATAACTGTATAGAGTTCAGTGCATAACTGTAGAGTTCAGTGCATAACTGTAGAGTTCAGTGCATAACTGTATAGAGTTCAGTGCAATAACTGTATAGAGTTCAGTGCATAACTGTATAGAGTTCAGTGCAACAACTGTATAGAGTTCAGTGCAACAACTGTATAGAGTTCAGTGCATAACTGTATAGAGTTAAGTGCATAACTGTATAGAGATCAGTGCATAACTGTATAGAGTTCAGTGCAACAACTGTATAGAGTTCAGTGCAACAGCTGTATAGAGTTCAGTGCAATAGCTGTATAGAGTTCAGTGCATAACTGTATAGAGTTCAGTGCAATAGCTGTATAGAGTTCAGTGCATAACTGTATAGAGTTCAGTGCAATAACTGTATAGAGTTCAGTGCAATAGCTGTAGAGTTCAGTGCATAACTGTATAGAGTTCAGTGCAATAACTGTATAGAGTTCAGTGCATAACTGTATAGAGTTCAGTGCATAACTGTAGAGTTCAGTGCAATAGCTGTATAGAGTTCAGTGCATAACTGTATAGAGTTCAGTGCATAACTGTAGAGTTCAGTGCATAACTGTAGAGTTCAGTGCATAACTGTATAGAGTTCAGTGCAATAACTGTATAGAGTTCAGTGCATAACTGTATAGAGTTCAGTGCAACAACTGTATAGAGTTCAGTGCAACAACTGTATAGAGTTCAGTGCATAACTGTATAGAGTTAAGTGCATAACTGTATAGAGATCAGTGCATAACTGTATAGAGTTCAGTGCAACAACTGTATAGAGTTCAGTGCAACAGCTGTATAGAGTTCAGTGCAATAGCTGTATAGAGTTCAGTGCATAACTGTAGAGTAGAGAACAGATCAGTAGAGTTCAGAACATAACAGTAGAGTGCCGTACACAACAGAACAGTGGAGTTCAGTACATAACAGTAGAGTGCCGTACAGAACAGTAGAGTGCAGTACAGAACATAAGTTGAGTGCAGTACAGAACATAACAGTACAGAACATAACAGAACAGTTGAGTGCAGAACAGAACAGTGGAGT
This sequence comes from Oncorhynchus masou masou, assembly GCF_036934945.1. NCBI lineage: Eukaryota > Metazoa > Chordata > Actinopteri > Salmoniformes > Salmonidae > Oncorhynchus > Oncorhynchus masou. The sequence goes on along the minus strand of NC_088216.1, from coordinate 9,734,093 downwards.
TCAGAACAGAACAGTAGAGTGCAGTACAGAACAGTAGAGTACAGAACAGAACAGTAGAGTGCAGTACAGAACAGTAGAGTGCAGCAGTACAGAACAGTAGAGTGCAGAACAGAACAGTAGAGTGCAGAACAGAACAGTGGAGTGCAGAACAGAACAGTGGAGTTCAGAACATAACAGTAGAGTGCAGTACAGAACTTCCATTGGCTTCCACTAAATGTCAACAGTCTTTAAAAATGGTTTCAGGCTTGTATTCTGAACAATGTGGGAGTAAGACCACTCTGAATGAGTAGACCATTCAGTGTCCCAGAGAGTGTGCCTTTCTTGTTTTCCTTTTATATTGACAAAGCTTTTGTCCGGTTGAAATATTATTGATTATTATGACTAAAAACAACCTGAGAATTGATTATATTTTCGTCTTCCTTTTGTGACTGCCTTTGAGCCTGTGGATTACTGAACAAAACACTCAAACAAAGCAGAGGTTTTTAGATATAAAGAGGGACTTTATCGAACAAAACAAACATTTATTGAGTAAATGGGAGTCTTGTGATCGCAAGCATATGAAGATCATCAAAGGTAACTGATACATTTTATCGTTATTTCTGACTTGCGTAACTCCTCTACTTGGCTGGTAACTGTTTGTAATGATTTGTCTGCTGGGCGCTGTTCTCCGATAATCACATGGTTTGCTTTCGCCGTAAACCCTTTTTGAAATCTGACACCGTGGTTGGATTAACGAGAAGTTCATCTTTAAACCGATGTTTAACACCTGTATGTTTCATGAATTTTTATTATGAGTATTTCTGTTTTTGAATTTGGTGTTCTGCAATTTCACTGAATGTTGGCCAGGTGGGACGTTACCGTCCCACACCCCCTGGAGAGGTTGATGGCCTATCAATTTCTACGTGTACAATTGTCCTTACTTCAAAGGGAACAGAGAGCCCACTCTGGAAATTCTCTGTTAATCTGAAAAAATCTCTGTCTTTGGCAGGAGAGAGACCAGACTCTTACTCTGAAAGTGGGACGTGTCCCGCCGAGGAACCAGGCCCAGTGATGTCCAAATCAGCAAGACCACATCACTGCTTTCAATGTGAAAAGAGGTTTTCCTCATCAGGTTCCCTGAAATCACATGAGAGAATACACTCAGGAGAGAAGCCGTTCCAATGCTCCCAGTGTGAAAAGAGGTTTTCCTCATCAGGTTCCCTGAAATCACATGAGAGAATACACTCAGGAGAGAAGCCGTTCCAATGCTCCCAGTGTGGAAAGAGATTTTCCTCATCAGGTTCCCTGAAATCACATGAGAGAATACACTCAGGAGAGAAGCCGTTCCAATGCTCCCAGTGTGGAAAGAGATTCTCCCGGTCATCGCATCTTAAATTGCATAAGAGTGTACACACAGGAGAAAAACCATTCCAATGCTCCCAGTGTGGAAATAGTTTTACCTCATCAGATTCCCTGAAAAGACATATAGGTTTACACTCTGGAGAAAAGCCTTACCACTGCTCAGACTGTGGGAAGAGATTTAGCCGGTTAAACGGCCTGAAACGACATGAGAGAATACACACTGGAGAGAAGCCCTACCAATGCTCCCAGTGTCAAAATAGTTTTTCCCAGCCCGCATACCTGAAATACCATGAAAGAACACACACAGGAGAGAAGCCTTACCATTGCTCACAGTGCGGAAAGAATTTCACCATGTCATGTAACTTGAAAACACATGAGAGAATACACTCAGGAGAGAAGCCCTATCAATGCTCCCAGTGTGGAAAGAGTTTTAACCAGCTAGGGAGTCTGAAAATACATGAGCGAGCACACACAGCGGAGAAGCCTTACCACTGCTCCCAGTGTGGAAAGAGTTTTAAGAAATTAGGCAAACTGAAACAGCATGAGAAAGTACACACAAGCGTGAAGCCTTTTGGAATTACTCCCACTGTGGAATAAAATTAACATGAGCTAACAAACTCTGTAGAGTAGCCTTTCCTCTGATCCTACTGTGGAATGAGATTTACCTTAAGGCAACTGACAGAGCATGAAAGAATCCACACTAAAGAGAAACAATATCAATGCTCTCAGTGTGGAGAGATATTTACCCAGTTGGGGAACCTGAAGGACCATGAGGTAACAAACACATGGAAGAAGAGAACAGGGGAGAAGCCTTGCCATTACTCCCAGTGTGGAAAGAGCTCTAGTACGTCACACATACTTAGAATTCATGAGAGAACAAGTGCTCCCATTATCTCATATTTGTTACAGAAAATGTGTGCTTTTTGTTATGCCATATGAAATCTAATTGGATAAAGTCTACTAAAAAATAATTGGTATGTGTTAAAACAAATCTCAAGACATGAATTCTTGAGTATAGAGCACATCAGAATCAATTTGTATGCTTTATGTGATTAAATTATTTTCAAAATCTTGGCTCTCTCTCTGTGTGTGTGTGTGTGTGTGTGTGTGTGTGTGTGTGTGTGTGTGTGTGTGTGTGTGTGTGTGTGTGTGTGTGTGTGTGTGTGTGTGTGTGTGTGTGTGTGTGTGTGTGTCAATCCTCTACAGATAATCCGGTTATGTTTGCATGTGCTCCATGGTCGACATCTGCATCGTCGGTCCCCCACTTGGAAGATGGTTCTTCCAGTGTGGCTTGAAAGGAATAGTATGTATGGTCTCATCTCGAAAGGAATAGTATGGTCTCATCTCGAAAGGAATAGTATGGTCTCATCTAGATAAAAAAAAAAAAAAACTTTGGATGTGGAAAAGAGCAAGTTGACAACAATAGAGTACCCCAAAAAGATGAGCACACTACCTATTCACAGTATTTATTAATAATATGTATTCCTATTCAGCATCTACCTCGAGGTAGAAGACATTATCTGTAAGATGTAAGAGAAAACATGTCTGGTTATTTTGATATGATTTTTTTTATGACAGTAGATAGGTTTTCTAGCAGAGTAGAACACCTGCTTAGGAGAGGTGCTGGCTAGGAGAGTAGAACACCTGTTTAGGAGAGGTGCTGGCTAGGGGAGTAGAACACCTGTTTAGGAGAGGTGCTGGCTAGGGGAGGAGAACACCTGTTTAGGAGAGGTGCTGGCTAGGAGAGGTGCTGGCTAGGGCAGTAGAACACCTGTTTAGGAGAGGTGCTGGCTAGGAGAGCAGAACACCTGTTTAGGAGAGGTGCTGGCTAGGGCAGTAGAACACCTGTTTAGGAGAGGTGCTGGCTAGGGGAGCAGAACACCTGTTTAGGAGAGGTGCTGGCTAGGGCAGTAGAACACCTGTTTAGGAGAGGTGCTGGCTAGCAGAGTAGAACACCTGTTTAGGAGAGGTGCTGGCTAGGGGAGGAGAACACCTGTTTAGGAGAGGTGCTGGCTAGCAGAGTAGAACACCTGTTTAGGAGAGGTGCTGGCTAGTGGAGTAGAACACCTGTTTAGGAGAGGTGCTGGCTAGGGGAGTAGAACACCTGTTTAGGAGAGGTGCTGGCTAGGGGAGGAGAACACCTGTTTAGGAGAGGTGCTGGCTAGGGGAGGAGAACACCTGTTTAGGAGAGGTGCTGGCTAGCAGAGTTGAACACCTGTTTAGGAGAGGTGCTGGCTAGTGGAGTAGAACACCTGTTTAGGAGAGGTGCTGGCTAGGGGAGGAGAACACCTGTTTAGGAGAGGTGCTGGCTAGGGGAGGAGAACACCTGTTTAGGAGAGGTGCTGGCTAGCAGAGTTGAACACCTGTTTCAGCGGGGTAATGCACCATCTGCTTTTCTAATTTATTACTTTGATTCAATCAGATCAAGTCTTAACTGGTGAGAGCAGACACCCACATAGCGGATGTGGTGGTAGAACTGCGTTGGAGCCTCAAATCGGTGAGCAGCTACTCTTACGACCGTTTTCACAAAAGCCACAACTACCCCACTTGCTTTAGAAGTTAAGAATGAGAATGTGTAGGTTCTATAGAAATAACAACATGGTCTCGGAGCGTTTCGTATTATTCTGTACGTAAATCCGAGACACTCCATTTAGTGTGATATGTTACATATGGTGTGGATTAATTTGTGGATGTCCAGCATCCATTTCATACAATGTGTTATGAATTTGCAAAACGTATGATATGTGACGAATTCCAATTTGTTGTAGCTAACATCAGCTAGCTCTAGGAGTTGGGGGTTAGGTTAAGGTTAGAGGAAGGGTTAGCTAACATGCTAAGGGATTGCAAAATTGCTAATTAGTTACAATGCTAAAGTTGTACGTGATGAGATTCGAACGGACAACCTTTGGATTGCTAGACGTTGCGCATCCTTTTATTTTTGCCTTAGGTAACCACCTGTCTTATGTAACCATACGAAACATAACATATACTAATTTGAGTGTTCTTAGGTTTTAAGTTTACTATGTTGCATCTAATCTATGAGACCAGTCTGAGAAATAATTAAGCTCAAATTGAAAAAATAAAATAATAATTAGGATGTGTCATCCTAATCGAGGTGTAGATTACATCTCACATTCCAGTGAGATGTACCATACCACGAGCCCACCCTCCCCTATTAAGGTGCCATCAACCTCCCGTGATTTAGCGAGACTCTTACCTGTACACATGGATGGACGCTTCTCCCTCTGTCATGGTTGCCATGGTTGCCCTTCGTTTGAAGATGTAATCCATAGACCAGGTGTTTCGTATTTTGTTGTTGTGGCTAAACCAACTAGGCTCGTAATTTAACCATTGTTTTGGTATTTACAGATGGAATACAAGTTTGTTATTAAAGCACGTGAAAGTTCACATGTTCCATAAGGCATTTCTGCCAACATAATACATTTTTATAAAAAATAAAAAAAGAAGTAATGTTCAAATGCCACTCCTGTGAAGTAGTGACATGCGACATACACCTAGTGTCTTGAAACGGGTCACATAAATTGTGTATACAAATTGATTCTTAAAGAATGTAATTTATAATTTCCTGATGATCTTAGTTTAAGTGTCACAACCCGTCATAACCGCAAAAAAATCATATGCTTGTTTTACTTCAATGTTTGTAAACATTGTAAATCTAAATAAACACTGCATACCTTCAAAACTTGGTTAGAGAAATAATGTTGATTGCATCCATCCATATCTCTGTCTATGAATCTGAGAGTGGGTTACATTTCTCTTGGCCCATCCCTCAGCGTTTGACCAAAACGGAGGCGGGGTGATCGCTTTGTAATTGTTATTGTTAATTGCCTGTTTCTTTGAGAGTTATTAAAGGGATACTTTGAGAGTTATTAAAGGGATACTTTGAGAGTTATTAAAGGGATACTTTGAGATGTATTAAAGGGATACTTTGAGAGTTATTAAAGGGATACTTTGAGATGTATTAAAGGGATACTTTGAGAGTTATTAAAGGGATACTTTGAGATGTATTAAAGGGATACTTTGAGAGTTATTAAAGGGATACTTTGAGAGTTATTAAAGGGATACTTTGAGAGTTATTAAAGGGATACTTTGAGATGTATTAAAGGGATACTTTGAGAGTTATTGAAGTTACCATATTGTTAGCGCAATCCTGGAAGTCTCTTGGTGCCTTAGCCAGCTTCTCTCAAAAGCAGGTAAATAGACCTTCTAACTACATCAAAGCTGGGTGGTTTGTCAATAGGAATATCCAATAAACACAATCGACTGAGAGGGAAGGTGATTTACCACAGTTCAAGTTCCACAATAAGATCTACGACGCTGATGTTTCTTGCAAACTCTTCATAATTGTAATCTGTGGGCGTCACTGAGTTGGCTGATACCCCATTTCATGGACCCCAGATCCATAGGTAAACCTGTACATTGTAAAATAAATAGACCCCCAATGAAATTCTGAAAACTGATTGTCTTGTATTGAATTGATATAACCACATTCCGACCTTGTTTAGTATTATCTTGTCCGATTTCACTATTTTTTTGCGTCACTTTCAAGGGGGGACTTTTATTTTGAAGGCGAAGCGCCGATTCCACTATTGTTGCTCACCTGTTGTTCTCGACCATAGAGATAGAAGACTAATATTTATTTCTGTGCCATTATAGCGTATGTGACAGCTTGGGCAGCGCCATTGAGGACACAACCCATAGGAATCCCCCCTGAATTCTGTCCCGTCTAATGACTGATGGTTCTAGACTAACGTGCGGATAAGGCCACCAAATATTTGGTGTTGAACAGGAAATTACTGTCTTGGGAGAAAACCAGATACTGTTCCCTCGCTGGTTTCTTTGATAAACGTAATGTTGTCCTTACAATGTACACAGACATTTATAATCCACATGATGATAAAAACACAAAATTGTCCGCCTTTGGTCCTGGATATACACTGGATTTGTAGATTTTTGTTCCAGCCCAACAGTAACAGACCTCATTACAATAAGAAGCATTTTACATTTGTCCATTTCAAAATAAAAAAAAACATTTTTAAATGTTGTCTTCATTAGTAGCTGTAGCCGACTGTCGTTCTCTTAGGTTATAAGGTCAACAGGTGAATGACGTGCCGTTCTCTTAGGTTATAAGGTGAATGACGTGCCGTTCTCTTAGGTTATAAGGTCAACGGGAACGTCATTTACCCGATGTGGCCAATAGAAAAGTGGAGCTGTAACCTGTAACATTAAAAACATTTTTTTAACTAGGCAAGTCAGTTAATAACAAATTCTTATTTACAATGATGGTAACAGTGGGTTAACTGCCTTGTTCACTGGCAGAACGACAGATTTTTTTTTACCTTGTCAGCTCAGGGATTTGATCCAGCAACCTTACTGGCCCAACGCTCTAACTACTAGGCATCCTGCCAACCCCTACTTCACATTCCCACTATGCACATGGAATAGAAAACTATGTGAATTATATTAAACTAAATGTATTTATATAGCCCTTCTTACATCAGCTGATATATTAAAGTGCTGTGCAGAAACCCAGCCTAAAACCCCAAACAGCAAGCAATGCAGGTGTAGAAGCACGGTGGCTCGGGAAAACTCCCTAGAAAGGCCAAACCTAGGAAGAAACCTAGAGAGGAACCAGGCTATGAGGGGTGACCAGTCCTCTTCTGGATGGGGGGGGGGTCAAAGCAGACGTTATTGCCTCGCTAAAAAGTATAACCTTCTCTACCGGAGGACTCAGCTCTCAAACTACAGCTCAAACTACAAAACCCAGGACAACTAACTGAACGTCGTGAATGATCTAGCTACGCACGGTAGATACGTGGAACGTCGGACAGAGGCTTGCTAGTAGCTCAATATAGCCATGGATCAGGTGAGTTAACTAGCATGCTATCTAGCAATGTTACTCGTTTATTCTGTTGTGGGTTCTGCTCTGACGATAGATTTACTTAAATGAAAAGTTAGTGTCAAAATAATCACCCATAGTTAGGGTAGCTATCTTATCATTAAATCGCCATTTTATGCATCCGACCGATTTACTAGTTATCTCGGCATTATACCCCTGGAATGTGGAACGGATGCTCACTCACTATCTGACCTAGTGGCAAAGACAGAAGACCCATTTAGTTCAACTATTTATTTTCTTAAAATCAGAAAAAAGCCTTAACCACACTGCTAACCCAAACCTTTAATTAAAGGCGCTACACCTAATTTATCCCATATGTGGAAACTAGGTGAGTTACAACAGCACGAAGCTTCATTCAAAACAAATCTCCTCCCCTTTCCCCTGTAACATGGCGGATACTTGCTCTCCTCCCCTTTTCCCCTGTAACATGGCGGAGACTTGCTCTCCTCCCCTTTTCCCCTGTAACATGGCGGAGACTTGCTCTCCTCCCCTTTTCCCCTGTAACATGGCGGAGACTTGCTCTCCTCCCCTTTTTCCCTGTAACCCATGGCGGAGACTTGCTCTCCTCCCCTTTTCCCTGTAACATGGCGGAGACTTGCTCTCCTCCCCTTTTCCCCTGTAACATGGCGGAGACTTGCTCTCCTCCCCTTTTCCCCTGTAACATGGCGGAGACTTGCTCTCCTCCCCTTTTCCCCTGTAACATGGTGGAGACTTGCTCTCCTCCCCTTTTCCCCTGTAACATGGCGGAGACTTGCTCTCCTCCCCTTTTCCCCTGTGACAGGGCGGAGACTTGCTCTCCTCCCCTTTTCCCCTGTGACATGGCGGAGACTTGCTCTCCTCCCCCCTTTTCCCCTGTAACATGGGCGGAACATGACTTGCTCCTCCCCTCCCCATTTTCCCCTGTAACATGGCGGAGACTTGCTCTCCTCCCCTTTTCCCCTGTAACATGGCGGAGACTTGCTCTCCTCCCCTTTTCCCCTGTAACATGGCGGAGACTTGCTCTCCTCCCCTTTTCCCCTGTAACATGGCGGAGACTTGCTCTCCTCCCCTTTTCCCCTGTAACATGGCGGAGACTTGCTCTCCTCCCCTTTTCCCCTGTAACAGGGCGGAGACTTGCTCTCCTCCCCTTTTCCCCTGTAACATGGCGGAGACTTGCTCTCCTCCCCTTTTCCCCTGTAACATGGCGGAGACTTGCTCTTGAGCATTTTCCTTTCGGTTGTGGTCCACCAGCTTCAAACATCTGTTATTGAAAAGATATTTCACATCGATTTCATGGTACAATGATTCCCTATGTTATTCAGTGCTTGAATTCACGCACAAACTGAAATTGAGCAAACAGTGTTGAATTTTACCAACCAGGAAATTACTTTTTCGACATTGGGTGCTTGACCCGATTTCCACTATATAACACAAACACAAAACAGCTTTCCCATTTTGACAACAGATGCAGGACGGGTGGGAGAAATTAATAGGCGAATATCACAGCCAATCACAACACTGCAGGACGGGTGGGAGAAATTAATAAGCGAATATCACAGCCAATCACAACACTGCGGGACGGGTGGGAGAAATTAATAGGCGAATATCACAGCCAATCACAACACTGCAGGACGGGTGGGAGAAATTAATAGGCGAATATCACAGCCAATCACAACACTGCAGGACTGGTGGGAGAAATTAATAGGCAAATATCACAGCCAATCACAACACTGCAGGACGGGTGGGAGAAATTAATAGGCAAATATCACAGCCAATCACAACACTGCAGGATGGGTGGGAGAAATTAATAGGCGAATATCACAGCCAATCACAACACTGGCAGGTAAGTAACATTGTGAAACACTATCATTCCACTGCAGATATACGAAGGACATTTTCAGAAATTAGAATGCATTTTTTTTATATAAATATGTGTAGCACCTTTAAAAGACCTAAACCATCTGCCTATCACCGTGATAGGCTACTGCTCAGTCGGGAGAGTTTGCATTGCAAGCCGGTAACACGACAACACGTGTGGCACTGTCCTCCTGCTGACCTCAGTAAAGAGAGAGGGGGAAGTAGTTCGACACTGTAGCCAATATCAGGCCAGGGTGGAGTGCATTTATTGTAATGATTTTCACTGAAAATGTTCAACTACGGCATTAATGTCTCTTAAAATAAATACATACTAACAATTACTCGGATTTAAACACGCTCCCAAGTCCCAACTTCAACAGACAAGTTTCAAATTCTGGCTGAAGTTGCTACCCACAACTATTAACTAGCTAGCTGGGAAGGGCTCATCAGGACAGCTGAATGAACAGAATCTGTTTGTCTCCACTCAAATCTCGCAGTAGAAACGGGGAACGTCAACGAGCCTACTGTATAACCCAGGACAACATTAGAGCTCCATTCTGTCCCACACTGCTACAGTCAATAGAATACCCCAAAATGGCCGTTCAAAAAGTACTCTTAATAAAACCAACATTTTGTTTGTCTACAGTATCATCAAAGATGGTTTAGTATGAAGATATGTAGAAACTGCTTATCCACTAGAAATCCTTGATCGTGCTTATAGACGATATCAGGGCGACGTTGGCTACCTAAGCTCATGCGCAGAAACACAATCAAGCATTGAGATACAGTAAATTCTGTGGTGAGTGTCCATGGGGGCTGTATGGAATGTGAATTATCGTTAAACATTCCTCCCCTTCTGTGGTTTCCAGGACAACGCTAGCCCGCACCCTTCCGCCCTCCCGGAATCCCCGAGTCGTGCCTCTCCGGGTAGCGCCTTACTGCTGGGTCTGAAGAGGGTGTCTGTGCGGCTGGTCGACTGCAGGAAAACAACGGGGCTGAATGGAACTACGAGACGAGGAGACAAAGAGGAAGATTTGACTGATCAATGTAAAAGACTGCTGGGTCTGAAGAGGTTGTCTGTGCGGCTTGTCGACTGCAGGAAAACAACGGGACTGAGTGGAACTATGAGACGAGGAGGAGGAGGAGAAGATGAGTGAGATTTGACTGATCAAAATAAGTAGGAGGGTTATGTAGGAGCAGAATGTGTTTACTTTGGACACATTAATAATATGAAGAAGAAGAATCAGCTGCTATCCTAGGAGCATGAAAAAGACTCATCTCCTGGTGGCACACAACATTTAAAATAAAATGTTTTTATAATAAATATTCTGCACTAGCATTTAAACAAAATGCACATATTCTGACCATTATGAATAACTTCATTGTGTCGTAGATCTTAAATAATCCTTAAAAGGGATTAGGAAGTGGAATCTGGTCCAACAGGTCTTACAGGAAGTACAGGTCGGGAAAACATTGTCTTGAGGCACCACGACACGTCAAGACACAAGAAAACTATATTTAGGGAAGTGTCTTCAAGACATTTTCCAGGCCAACTTTTCTGGACCTCTCTTCCCGAAAGCTAAAGGGATTCTTTACTTTACACTCAGTCTCTGCTCTACTCATTAATCAGAGAACAGGCTACTCAGAGAACAGGCTACTCAGAGAACAGGCTACTCAGAGAACAGGCTAATCAGAGAACGGGCTACTCAGAGAACGGGCTACTCAGAGAACGGGCTAATCAGAGAACGGGCTACTCAGAGAACGGGCTACTCAGAGAACGGGCTAATCAGAGAACGGGTTAATCAGAGAACGGGCTACTCAGAGAACGGGCTACTCAGAGAACGGGCTACTCAGAGAACGGGCTACTCAGAGAACGGGCTACTCAGAGAACGGGCTAATCAGAGAACAGGCTAATCAGAGAACAGGCTACTCAGAGAACAGGCTAATCAGAGAACAGGCTACTCAGAGAACAGGCTACTCAGAGAACAGGCTAATCAGAGAACAGGCTAATCAGAGAACAGGCTAATCAGAGAACAGGCTAATCAGAGAACAGGCTACACAGAGAACAGGCTACTCAGAGAACAGGCTACTCAGAGAACAGGCTACTCAGAGAACAGGCTAATCAGAGAACAGGCTAATCAGAGAACAGGCTACTCAGAGAACAGGCTACTCAGAGAACAGGCTACTCAGAGAACAGGCTACTCAGAGAACAGGCTACTCAGAGAACAGGCTACTCAGAGAACAGGCTACTCTGGGGGGGGGGAGTTAAATCAAAGCTCAATCATTGTCCTCAAGATTACATAATGATAGGATTCTAAAGAACCGAATATAAACAGAACACAGTGTGTGTGTGTGTGTGTGTGTGTGTGTGTGTGTGAAGTAGAGAATCCCGTACATCCACATGTGCAGAAGCTTCAGGACATTTAGCTGGCGGAGACAGGGGTCCGGAACAGTCGGATCTGTAGCCACTCCGTTGTTTTTATATTAGTGGTTTGAGAGAGGTACCATAAAATGTTTTCAGACTTTTGGAAGACGTGTCTTGAGACATAATGGCATCTTAAATATGTAATTTTTTTTAAAGTATCTATGTCTTGAAGTGTCTCAAGATTTCTCAACTTGTGATGGCTGGGTACGTAGGTTTATAAATGATCAGAAACATGTTTACGCAGTCTTCACGTTGGGCTTCCACAGTCCGATTGTGACAGGTGGCAATAAAGGGAACAACGACGGTGAGATGAACGTATCTTCTGTTGTTGGCTTTTATCCTTTTTATGGAAATAGGGAGAACGTGCATTTTTTTTAATGGCTTATAAAAGTGTTGGAACGAATTGTTGACGGTTCTGAATAACTTAAACATCAGCTCTTTGCTGTATTCGTTGGAGTCGTTCTCTAGTCATGTTTTTAAACGTTTTGAAATCTCACAGCATCCACTTTGCTGTGCGTTCGAGGTTTCTTTTTACAGCCTTATATGGCTCGTGGAAACTGCAGACACGGTGATCTGAGCTATCTGATTGGTCGGCCAATAGGTGCACTTGATTTGCTCTCCAAGGCCTGTCAGGTAGGCGTAGTTCTACCTTCAAACACGTTAAGTGGTTAAAAATGGGAACACTTTGCCTTCTCGGTGCTCGGGCTGTTGAATATGGGTGCACATACAACCAACAGTGTGCAATGAATAAATAGGAACAGTTTGTTTTTGTTTTTTACACAAATGTTTAATGATTTTATTTGACCTTTATTTAACTAGGCAAGTCAGTTAAGAACAAATTCTTATTTTCAATGACGGCCTAGGAACAGTGGGTTAACTGCCTGTTCAGGGGCAGAACGACAGATTTGTACCTTGTCAGCTCGGGGGTTTGAACTTGCAAACTTTTCGGTTACTAGTCCAACACTCTAACCACTAGGCTACCCTGCCACCTCTACACTCTAACCACTAGGCTACCTGCCACCTCTACACTCTAACCACTAGGCTACCCTGCCGCCCCAATGATAAACTCTAACCACTAGGCTACCTGCCACCTCTGAAAAGACTCCAGCTAACACACTGGAGAGAAGCCACCTACACTCTGCCACTGAGGAAAGACCTTTTGCTAACTCAACCAAGCCTGAGAGTTCACCAACCACACGCTGGAGAGAGTTTTTTCCCCACAAACAAGTGAGCTTAAGGTTCACCAGCATAAGATAAACAGTGCCTTGCGAGATCGACCAGTTCGGCCCCACTTGAACTTTGCGACCTTTTGCCAATTTCAGGCTTCAAACATAAAGATATAAAACTGTATTTTTTTGTGAAGTATCAACAACAAGTGGGACACAATCATGAAGTGGAACGACATTTATTGGATATTTCAAACACAAATCAAAAACTGAAAAGGGCATGCAAAATTATTCCCCCTTTACTTTCAGTGCAGCAAACTCTGAGGTTCTGAGGATCTCTGAATGATCCAATGTTGACCTAAATGACTAATGATGATAAATACAATCCACCTGTGTGTAATCAAGTCTCCGTATAAATGCACCTGCACTGTGATAGTCTCAGAGGTCCGTTAAAAGAGAGAGCGTCATGAAGAACAAGGAACACACCAGGCAGGTCCGAGAGTTGTGAAGATGTTTAAAGCCGGATTTGGATACAACAAGATTTCCCAAGCTTTAAACATCCCAAGGAGCACTGAGCGATAATATTGAAATGGAAGGAGTTCAGACCACTGCAAATCTACCAAGACCTGGCCGTCCCTCTAAACTTTCAGCTCATACAAGGAGAAGACTGATCAGAGATGCAGCCAAGAGGCCCATGATCACTCTGGATGAACTGCAGAGATCTACAGCTGAGGTGGGAGACAAGAAGGTGCTCTGTTCAAATGAAACAAAAAATGAACTTTTTGGCAACAATTCAAAACGTTATGTTTGGCACATCATGGTTTGGGCCTGGCAGGGACAGAAGATGGATGGACCAAATCTGACTTCTGAGGAGAAAAGACCTGAGTTTTGCTAAAGACAATGATCAAGACAAAAATAAACATATCTGAAGTTCACCTGAAAGACAACAAAAGGTGGCGCTTACGCTGGAGAGAGTTTTTTTTCCACAAACAAGTGAGCTTAAGGTTCACCAGCATAAGATATCAACTTCAGAAACACAGATGAGAGAAGCCTTACTTCTGCTCTGAATGTGGGAACCACTTTTCACAATCATAAGATAAGAACAGACATTGGAGAGAAGCCTTAACACTGCTCAGACTGGTAAGAAGTTTTCACAAACAAGTGGGCAAAACTGCAAAGATATTGATATTAATAGGGCTTTGGTGACAAAACGGATGCCACTGTGATAGACTGCATCCAATTAGTTGAGTAGGGTGTTGGAGGCTATTTTGTAAATGACATCAGCTGTAATCACAGCAAAAGGTCGAGGATCGGTTTTTGAAGATGGTCAGTTTTGATTCTTCACAAAAAAATACAGTTTTATATCTTTATGTTTGAAGCCTGATGTTTGGTTCAGGGGCAAATGAGTGAAAGATGCTTTGTTGTGAAACTTTTCACAATCATAAGATAAGAACAGACATTGGAGAGAAGCCTTGCTCAGATTTAAAACATGTTTGGATTGGAGATGTTTTATCCAATTAGTGAGTGTGGAAGGAGAGTTTAAGATGGTCAGTTTTAACCATGAGAAAGATGCACCTGATTTAACTTTGGTATTTTTATGTGAGTGTGGAAGGAGAGTTTACAGTCTAACCAGACACCTGGGTATTTGTAGTTGTCCACATATTCTAGTCAGAACCGTCCAGAGTAGTGATGCTGGACAGGTGGGCAGGTGCAGGCAGCGATCGGTTGAAGAGCATGCATTTAGTTTTGTATTTAAAAGCAGTTGGAAGCCATGGAAGGAGAGTTGTATGGCATTGAAGTTCATCTGGAAGGATGTTAACAGTGTCAAAAGAAGGGCCAGAAGTATACAGAATGGTGTCGTCTGCGTAGAGGTGGATCAGAGACTCACCAGCATCAAGAGCGACATCATTGATATATACAGAGAAGAGAGTTGGCCCAAGAATTGAACCCTGTGGCACCCCCCATAGAGACTGCCAGAGGTCCGGACAACAGGCCCTCAAATTTAAGACTGAACTCTGTCGGAGAAGTAGTTGGTGAACCAAGCGAGGCAATCATTTGAGAAACCAAGGCTATTGAGTCTGCCGATGAGGATGTGGTGATTGACAGAATCGAAAGCCTTGGCCAGGTCAATGAATACGGCTGCACAGTATTGTTTCTTATCGATGGCGGATAAGATATCGTTTAGGACCTTGAGCGTGGCTGGGGTGCACCCATGACCAGCTCTGAAACCAGATTGCATAGCGGAGAAGGTATGGTGGGATTCGGAATGGTCGGTGATCTGTTTGTTAACTTGGCTTTCGAAGACCTTAGAAAGGCAGGGTAGGATAGATATAGGTCTGTAGCAGTTTGGGTCTAGAGTGTCTCCCCCTTTGAAGAGGGGGATGGACGCAGCTTCTTTCCAATCTTTGGGATTCTCAGACGACACGAAAGAGAGGTTGAACAGGCAAGTAATAGGGGTTGCAACAATTTCGGCAGATCATTTTAGAAAGAAATGATCCAGATTGTCTAGCCCGGCTGATTTGTGGGGGTCCAGATTTTGCAGCTCTTTCAGAACATCAGCTGACTGGATTTGGGAGAAGGAAAAAATGGGGAAGGCTTGCTGTGGGGGGTGTAGTGTTGTTGACCGGGGTAGGGGGACCAGGTGGAAAGCATGGCCAGCCGTAAAAAAAATGCTATTTGAAATTCTCAATTATAGTGGATTTATCGGTGGTGACAGAGTTTCCTATCCTCAGTGCAGTGGGCAGATGGGAGGAGGTGCTCTTATTCTCCATGGACTTTACAATGTCACTGAACTTTTTTGAGTTTGTGTTGCAGGAAGCAAATTTCTGCTTGAAAAAGCTAGCCTTGGCTTTTCTAACTGCCTGTGTATATTGGTGAGATCACAGCTGAATGGTGCTCCTTAATGAATGGTGCTCCTTAATGAATGGTGCTCCTTAATGAATGGTGCTCCTTTATGAATGGTGCTCCTTAATTTATTTTTAGTATTTATTTCACCTTTATTTAACCAGGTAGGCAAGTTGAGAACAAATTCTCATTTATAATTGCGACCTGGCCAGGATAAAGCAAAGCAGTTCGACACACAACGACACAGAGTTACACATGGAGTAAAACAAACATACAGTCAATAATACAGTACAAACAAGTCTATATACGATGTGAGCAAATGAGGTGAGATAAGGGAGGTAAAGGCAAAAAAAGGCCATGGTGGCAAAGTAAATACAATATTGCAAGTAAAACACTGGAATGGTAGATTTGCAATGGAAGAATGTGCAAAGTAGAAATAAAAATAATGGGGTGCAAAGGAGCAAAATAAATAAATTAATTAAATACAGTAGGGAAAGAGGTAGTTGTTTGGGCTAAAACATAGGTGGGCTATGTACAGGTGCAGTAATCTGTGAGCTGCTCTGACAGTTGGTGCTTAAATCTAGTGAGGGAGATGTGTTTCCAGTTTCAGAGATTTTTGCAGTTCTCTGCTGCCAATGACTGGAACGAACTGGAAGGAGAGGCAATGAAGTTAGATCAAAGGTGAGTTTAAAGTTTAATGAAGTTAGATCAAAGGTGAATGGTGCTCCTTAATGATGTTAGATCAAAGGTGAATGGTGCTCCTTAATGAAGTTAGATCAAAGGTGAATGGTGCTCCTTTAATAAAGTTAGGTCAAAGCTGAATGGTGCTCCTTTAATGAATGGTGCTCCTTTAATGAATGGTGCTCCTTTAATGAAGAGCTCATCTTTAATGAATGGCGCTCCTTTAATGAATGGCGCTCCTTTAATGAATGGCGCTCCTTTAATGAATGGCGCTCCTTTAATGAATGGCCCTCCTTTAATGAATGGCGCTCCTTTAATGAATGGCGCCCCTTTAATGAATGGCGCTCCTTTAATGAATGGCCCTCCTTTAATGAATGGCGCTCCTTTAATGAAGGGCTTGAAGGGCTCTTCTTTAATGAAGGGCGCTCCTTTAATGAATGGCGCTCCTTTAATGAATGGCGCTCCTTTATGAATGGTGCTCCTTAATGAAGTTATATCAAAGGTGAATGGTGCTCCTTAATGAAGTTAGGTCAAAGCTGAATGGTGCTCCTTAATGAATGGCGCTCCTTAATGAATGGCGCTCCTCTTGATGCTATGGGGGCGCTATTTCATTTTTGGATTAAAAGACGTGCCCGATTTAAGCGCAATATTTTGTCACAAAAAGATGCTCGACTATGCATATAATTGATAGCTTTGGAAAGAACACACTCTGACGTTTCCAGAACTGCAAGGATATTGTCTGTGAGTGCCCCAGAACAGATGCTACAGGCAAAACCAAGATGAAACTTCAACCAGGAAATTAGCAGGATTTTTGAGGCTCTGTTTTTCATTGTCTCCTTATATGGCTGTGAATGAGCAAGGAATGAGCCTGCCCGATCTATCGTTTCCCCAAGGTTTCTGCAGCATTGTGACGTATTTGTAGGCATATCATTGGAAGATTGACCATAAGAGACTACATTTGCCAGATGTCCGCCCGTGGTCCTCCGTCGAAATTGGTGCGTCATCTTCAACTGCACGTCTTTTTCCAAGCGATTCACCGGAGAAAGGAGACTACCACGAACGATATATCAATGAAGAGATATGTGAAAAACACATTGAGGATTGATTCTAAACAGCGTTTGCCGTGTTTCAGTCGATATTATGGAGTTAATTTGGAAAACAGTTCGCCGTTTTGATGACTGAATTTTTTATTTTTTTTGGTACCCAAACGTGATGTACAAAACGGAGCGATTTCTCCTACACAAAGAATCTTTCAGGAAAAACTGAACATTTGCTATGTAACTGAGAGTCTCCTCATTGAAAACATCCGAAGTTCTTCAAAGGTAAATGATTTTATTTGAATCCTTTTCTGTTTTTTGTGCAAATGTTGCTCGCTAAATGCTACGCTAAATGCTACGCTAGCTATCAATACTCTTACACAAATGCTTGTTTTGCTATGGTTCAAAAGCATATTTTGAAAATCTGAGATGACAGTGTTAAGAAAAGGCTAAGCTTGCGAGCTAGCACATTCATTTCATTTCATTTGCGATTTTCATAAATAGTTAACGTTACGTTCTGCTAATGAGCTTGAGGCTATAACTGGATACAGGTTTTTTTCATAGCCAAATGTGAACAAAACGGAGCGATTTGTCCTACACAATATTTTTTTGAAAAACTGAACATTTGCTATCTAACTGAGTCTCCTCATTGAAAACATCTGAAGTTCTTCAAAGGTAAATGATTTTATTTGAATGATTTTCTTGTTTTTGTGAAAATGTTGCTGGCTGAATTCTAGGCTTATAGCTATGATAGCTATCAATAGTCTTACACAAATGCTTGTTTAGCTATGGTTGAAAAGCATATTTTTAAAATCTGAGATGATCGTGTTAACAAAAGTCTAAGCTTGAGAGCAAATATATTTATTTCATTTCATTTGCAATTTTCATGAATAGTTAATGTTGCGTTATGCTAATGAGCTTGAGGCTATAAATAGAATCCCGGATCCCGGACGCAAGAAGTTATTAATGACGTTAGATCAAAGCTGAATCCATGTCTGCAAGATCACATTATGATACACAGCAAAATACACAGGTAGGCTTTGGTACAGTAACACACGTCTGCTCTAAAATTCACTGTACATCACTCAAAACACTGTACATCACTCAGAACAACACTGTACATCATTCAAAACAACACTGTACATCACTCAGAACAACACTGTACATCACTCAAAACACTGTACATCACTCAGAACAACACTGTACATCATTCAAAACACTGTACATCACTCAAAACTGTACATCATTCAAAACACTGTACATCATTCAAAACAACACTGTACATCACTCAGAACAACACTGTACATCACTCAACAACACTGTACATCACTCAGAACACTGTACATCATTCAAAACAACACTGTACATCATTCAAAACAACACTGTACATCATTCATCACTCAAAACACTGTACATCACTCAAAACAACACTGTACATCACTCAAAACACTGTACATCATTCAGAACAACACTGTACATCATTCCAAACACTGTACATCACTCAAAACAACACTGTACATCATTCCAAACACTGTACATCACTCAGAACAACACTGTACATCATTCCAAACACTGTACATCATTCCAAACACTGTATATCACTCAGAACAACACTGTACATCATTCCAAACACTGTACATCACTCAGAACAACACTGTACATCATCCCAAACACTGTACATCATTCCAAACACTGTACATCACTCAAAACTGTACATCACTCAGAACAACACTGTACATCATTCAAAACACTGTACATCACTCAGAACAACACTGTACATCATTCCAAACACTGTACATCACTCAGAACAACACTGTACATCACTCAGAACAACACTGTACATCACTCAAAACAACACTGTACATCACTCCAAACACTGTACATCATTCCAAACACTGTACATCATTCCAAACACTGTACATCACTCAGAACAACACTGTACATCACTCAGAACAACACTGTACATCACTCAGAACACTGTACATCACTCAGAACACTGTACATCACTCAGAACACTGTACATCACTCAGAACAACACTACATAACTGCATGGTGGGTATGCAGATGCTGCATGGATGTTTTATCCATGAACCTTTATAATTCACCATTGAATGCAGTGGTGTTTTGCCTTACAGTAATTTTATACTAAGCTGCTATTATAATTCTCTGTATGTATGTAGTTCTGTCCTTGAGCTGTTCTTATCTATTAATGTTCTGTATCGTTTCATGTTCTGTGTGGACCCCAGGAAGTGTAGCTGCTGCTTTTGCAACAGCTAATGGGGATCCTAATAAAATACCAAATATACACAGGTTGAAACCAACAAGCTTGTCAATTCCAGTTACACCTTTTGTTTTCCAACCTGATCGAACGTTCTTAACAAATCCCATGTCAAATCTACCTCTGTTATAATCTACCTTCTGACTGGCGCTGGGATAGGGAGGGTAAGGTCACAGGTGTGGAGCCTCCCTCCTGCTGGGAGGTGGACTAAACTACTAAACTACCTTCTGACTGGCACTGGGATAGGGAGGGTAAGGTCACAGGTGTGGAGCTCCTGCTGGGAGGTGGACTAAACTACTAATCTACCTTCTGACGGGCACTGGGATAGGGTAAGGTCACAGGTGTGGAGCTCCTGCTGGGAGGTGGACTAAACTACTAATCTACCTTCTGACTGGCGCTGGGATAGGGTAAGGTCACAGGTAATAATCTAGCTGATGCCCAATCGCAAAACAATTTGTCAAATTGAGGTAAAAACACATTTCACTCATATTGTTAGTCAATGTCTTTTTTTTTATTGACAACTTGGAGGTAATAGATAACTGAATAACTGTACATGTACACCGGCACAGCAATAAAGAAAATGTAGTCTTTTGAAGAAACCCAAAATGACAAGATACTATTCCCATAGGACTCTGGTCAGATGTAGTGCACTATATGTCCTATAGGGTTCCATTTGGGACTACGACTGACTGTAGCTTTATATATATATATATAAAAAATATGAATGGCTTCATATATATGTCCTAGAGAATAGGGTTCCATTTGGGCCTACGACTGTAGCTTTATGCATATGTCCTAGAGAATAGGGTTCCATTTGGGCCTACGACTGTAGCTTTATGCATATGTCCTAGAGAATAGGGTTCCATTTGGGCCTACGACTGTAGCTTTATGCATATGTCCTAGAGAATAGGGTTCCATTTGGGCCTACGACTGTAGCTTTATGCATATGTCCTAGAGAATAGGGTTCCATTTGGGACTACGACTGTAGCTTTATATATATATATATATATACATATTATATATGTCCTAGAGAATAGGGTTCCATTTGGGACTACAACTGTAGCTTTATATATAAACATATACTACCGTTCAAAAGGTTGGGGTCACTTAGAAATGTCCTTGTTTTAGAAGGAAAAGCACATTTTGTCCATTAAAATAACATAAAATTCATCATAAATACAGTGTAGACATGGTTAATGTTGTCAATGACTATTGTAGCTGGAAAACAGCTAATTTTGTATGGATGATCTACATAGGCCCATTATCAGCAACCATCTGTCCAGATCCATCAATGTGTGCCTGAATACCTCCGGGGCAGGAAGATCTGATCGCAACGTGTCCTTTAATTGTCTACACCCGGTCTTAAAATGTGGTCACAATCAGAACGTGGACCAGATCAGGACAAAAGGATGCATGTCAGAACCTGGTATAAAACAGATCTTTAGAAACGTATAAACAAGTCAACAACGTAACAATTCAGCTTGTAAGTGCTGGAAGGGCGGGGTAGTATCTAACAAATCAGGGTCAACACATTCTGAAATCAACTCAAGAAATATAGCCTTGAAATTGGCACCATGTTACAACACTCAGCAAAAAAAAAACATGTTAATAACAATATAGAATAATAAAACTAATAATGTTATATGCCATTAACGCTTTACACCCGAATACAGGTTGAAATTGGAACGCAATGGCTGTTCAGTAACATGTTATCAATGTGGCCTAAAGTACAGAAATCAAATCAACAGTAATGTTTGGATTCAGTCTTGTGTCAGGTGAACTGTTGTGTGCTCAACATTTTTTCTTTCAATTGCTACCATGCTGTTCATGTTTAAATCTGTTAGACATTTCAATTTTACCCTAGGCCTGGTGTGATTGGTTGATGGATAGGTCATTCAACCCCGAGGCCTAGGGTGATTGGTCGCTCGAGGGCTGGTGTATCTCCTACATGTGTTTTCATGTGTTTCACCAGGCACCTATGATAGGAGAACCTCTCACCACATGGATCACACCTATAGGGCTTCTCTCCTGTATGTGTTCTCATGTGTGTAGCCAGAGTATCTGACCTGGGAAACCTCTTCCCACACTGACCACAGCTGTAAGGCTTCTCCCCAGTGTGTGTAAGCTGGTGCTTCTTCAGTGCCCCGGAGCGAGCAAAGCTCTTCCCGCACTCAGAGCAGTGGTAAGGTTTTTCCCCGGTGTGCGAGCGCTGGTGTAGAGTCAGGCTTCCCGATTCGGCAAAGCTCTTCCCACACTGGTCACAGACGTACGGTTTCTCTCCTGTGTGTGTCCGCTTGTGTGTTTTGAGCTGAGTCAGGGTGAGGAAGTTCTTGGGACAGTCGGCGCAATGGTGAGTCTTCTCCCCGTTGTGTGTTCTCATGTGTGCATTGTAGATGTCTAGAGAGTAGTAGCCCTTACCACACTGCGGGCAGAGGTGAGACCTCACTTTAGCATGCGTCTGTTGGTGTACTTTCAGGTGGCCCATTTGGGAGAAACTCCTCCTGCACTGGGAGCATTGGTAAGGCTTCTCTCCGGTGTGAGTCCGCTGGTGTGCCTTAAACGTGGCCCTGTGGCTGAATGTCTTCCCACAGTGGGAGCACTGGAAAGGTTTCTCTCCTGTGTGAATCCTCTCATGGCTTTTCAAACCAGACTGTTGGCGGAAGCGCTTCCCGCACTGGGAGCAGAGGTGAGGTTTCCCTCCGGTGTGGATTCTCTGGTGAGTTCTGAGGTCTACTGACGAGGTGAAACTCTCCTCACACTGATCACAGCCATAATTAATTTCTCCAGTGTGGACCCTCTGGTGTACTTTCAGACTGTATTTTGACGAAAATCTTTTCTCACACAGTAAGCAGCTGTAAGGCTTCTCTTCTGTGTGGGTTCGCTTGTGCAATAACAGCTGACTTGAGGTACAAACGCTCGTCCCACAGTCTGAACAGCTATAAGGCTTTTTGCCTGTGTGTCTCTGCAGGTGTACTTTAAACTGGCTTGAATAACAAAAACTCTTTCCACATTGATCACAGTTATAAGGCTTCTCTCCTGCGTGTGTTCTCTGGTGTACTTTCAGTTCTTGTAACTGAGCAAAACTCTTCCTACACTGGGAACAGCTATAAGGTTTCTCTCCTGTATGGATTGTCTGGTGTTTTTTTAGTGCTGATGAAGATTTGCAACTCTTCCCACAGTCAGAGCAGCGGTGATGTTTCATCTCTGTGGGTCTCCATTCATGTTTCTTGAGGTGTTCTGATCTGGAGAGACTCTTCTCTGCCTCGTCAGCATCAGGATGTTGTTGAGGCGCCCCAGAGGATCCAGGATAGTCATGTCTCTCTCCTGTGTAAACAAAACAATTTATAAAACGTTTATAAAACAGTGAATACAGTGTAAGTCTGTCAGTCCTAGAGAAGTTGAATCACACAGCTGTATGGTCAAAACAAAATTACTTACTCCTACAGACCACGTTATTAACGCACCAACACACCCCTTAACCCCCAGACCACATTATTAACACACCCCTTAACCCCCAGACCACATTATTAACACACCCCTTAACCCCCAGACCACATTATTAACACACCCCTTAACCCCCAGACCACATTATTAACACACCCCTTAACCCCCAGACCACATTATTAACACACCCCTTAACCCCCAGACCACATTATTAACACACCCCTTAACCCCCAGACCACATTATTAACACACCCCCAGACCACATTAACCCCCAGACCACATTATTAACACACCCCTTAACCCCCAGACCACATTATTAACACACCCCTTAACCCCCAGACCACATTATTAACACACCCCTTAACCCCCAGACCACATTATCAACACACCCCTTAACCCCCAGACCACATTATCAACGCACCCCTTAACCCCCAGACCACATTATCAACGCACCAACACACCCCTTAACCCCCAGACCACATTATTAACGCACCAACACACCCCTTAACCCCAGACCACATTATTAATGCACCAACACACCCCTTAACCCCCAGACCACATTATTAACACACCCCTTAACCCTCCAGACCTCATTATTAACACACCCCTTAACCCCCAGACCACATTATTAACGCACCAAGACACCCCTCAACCCCCAGACCACATTATTAACACACCCCTTAACCCCCAGACCACATTATTAACACACCAACACACCCCTTAACCCCCAGACCTCATTATTAACACACCCCTTAACCCCCAGACCACATTATTAACACACCCCTTAACCCCCAGACCACATTATTAACGCACCAACACACCCCTTAACCCCCAGACCACATTATTAACGCACCAACACACCCCTTAACCCCAGACCACATTATTAATGCACCAACACACCCCTCAACCCCCAGACCACATTATTAACACACCCCTTAACCCCCAGACCACATTATTAACGCACCAACACACCCCTTAACCCCCAGACCACATTATTAACGCACCAACATACCCCTTAACCCCCAGACCACATTATTAACCCCCACCACACACACCCCTTAACCCCCAGACCACATTATTAACACACCCCTTAACCCCCAGACCACATTATTAACACACCCCTTAACCCCCAGACCACATTATTAACACACCCCTTAACCCCCAGACCACATTATTAACGCACCAACACACCCCTCAACCCCCAGACCACATTATTAACACACCCCTTAACCCCCAGACCACATTATTAATGCAGCAACACACCTCTTAACCCCCAGACCACATTATTAACACCAACACACCCCTTAACCCCAGACCACATTATTAACACCCCTTAACCCCCAGACCACATTATTAACACACCAACACACCCCTTAACCCCAGACCACATTATTAAATCCCCCCCCCAGACCACATTATTAACACACCAACACACCCCTTAACCCCAGACCACATTATTAATGCCACATTATTAACACACCAACACACCCCTTAACCCCCAGACCACATTATTAATGCACACACCCCCAACACACACCCTTAACCCCCAGACCACACACCCCTTAACCCCCAGACCACATTAATAAACACACCAACCCCCAGACATATTAACACACCCCTTAACCCCCAGACCACATTATTAACGCACCAACACACCCCTTAACCCCCAGACCACATTATTAACACACACACCCCTTAACCCCCAGACCACATTATTAACACACCCCTTAACCCCCAGACCACATTATTAACGCACCAACACACCCCTTAACCCCCAGACCACATTATTAATGCACCAACACACCCCTTAACCCCCAGACCACATTAACACACCCCTTAACCCCCAGACCACATTATTAACGCAACACACCACTAAAACCTCCTACTTACTTTGATCAGTCAAATCTCCCTCTTCATCTCCTCCTCTCACAGTTCCACTCAGCCCGGGTGTTTTCCTGCAGTCGTCCAGCCACACAGACGCCCTCTTCAGACCCCGCAGTAAGGCGCTCCTGGGAGAGGTACAACCCAGGGACTGGAGGGAGGAAGGTGACGAAGTAGGCTTGTCCTGGAAATAAAAAATAAAAAATAGAGACAGAAATAGAGACTAGATGAAGCAGGGAGGGAAACACTCCACCCTGTAAAGAAGTGGTCACCATGCCAACGATAAAGCCTTGCACTCCTGTTTACGTAAAGAAGTTGTCACCATGCCAACGATAAAGCCTTGCACTCCTATTTATTTAAAGAAGTGGTCACCATGCCAACGATAAAGCCTTGTACCTCCTGTTTATTTAAAGTGGTCACCATGCCAACAATAAAGCCTTGTAACTCCTGTATTTAAAGAAGTTGCCACCATGCCAACGATAAAGCCTTGTAACTCCTGTATTTAAAGAAGTGGTCACCATGCCAACGATAAAGCCTTGTACCTCCTGTTTATTTAAAGTGGTCACCATGCCAACAATAAAGCCTTGTAACTCCTGTATTTAAAGAAGTTGCCACCATGCCAACGATAAAGCCTTGTAACTCCTGTATTTAAAGAAGTGGTCACCATGCCAACGATAAAGCCTTGTAACTCCTGTTTATTTAAAGTGGTCACCATGCCAACAATAAAGCCTTGTAACTCCTGTATTTAAAGAAGTGGTTACCATGCCAACTCCTGTTTATTTAAAGTGGTCACCATGCCAACCAATAAAGCCTTGTAACTCCTGTATAAAGCCTTGTAACTCCTGTATTTAAAGAAGTTGCCACCATGCCGGTACAATCAGTCAAGTAATATAAAAAAAGCACATTATTTAAATTTATGCTCAGCTGTGCCTCGCAAGTAAATACATCAACTGATCTCAAGTTCTGAAATATAATATGGCCTGAGAAGAACAATATTGGTAGGCCAAACATAATACATTATCACAGCATAGTGGCTAAGTCTACTGCACAGACTACAGAACTGGTTTTATTAGGTTTATGTTGGATAGGCGGACAATTTTAGGGGTGGCATGTTTTAAAAAAATTGAGCGCTAGATCTCGGCTGGCATTTTAGCACTGAATGTAATCTTGACTCAGAGAAGGAAGGTGTCCACTGCTGTTTTTTCCATTTTGAAATCTCAAGTCGTTCCTTGATTCTTTACTTTCCTTGATTCCTCAAATCGGGCTATTCTGCCTCCTCAAAAAGCATTGGAGGAGAAAGTCCAAGAGGAGGAACCTCAGATCTTCTCCTCCAATGTCTGTACAGTATAGAAGGATTCTGAATCAAGAAGAATCCAAGACAGACTGTTGAGAATCAGAAACACTTTCCGACTGGGATGTACTCACACCACTCTCCCTCTGCTCTGGGCTATGCCTCTCTGGAGATGACTCCGCCTCCAGCCCGTTGCTAGGAAACCAATCCTTGTCCTGCATGGCCCATTCCTCATCGCAGGTTGTAGCATCGTCGTCGTCATCAGACTGGCTGGGACTCATGGGTCCCACACGAGATTCTTCATGCATCTTTCTGATGTCATCTTTCAGTCGGAGTAACCAAGACATTCCCTGCTCCTCCGATTTCACTGAATCTGCATTTTCCCACATTTCCTCCATGATTTTACGTCGCAACGAGCGATGGTTCTTTCCTTTAACTTGGGAGCCATCTATTCCACAACGTTCACACAGGTAAAGTAAATTATCCTTAGTTAGAGTAAATAAACTCTGTTCGATTTCTTCCAGCAATGCCTCCTTCTCTCCACTCATGTTGTCCTGCTGGTGGGAACAACAACAATGCAGTCAATGGCAAGACAGCAGGAAGTCCATACACTTTAGATGACGTGTAGAAGAAGAGAGCAGGAAGTCCATACACTTTAGATGACGTGTAGAAGAAGAGAGCAGGAAGTCCATACACTTTAGATGACCTGTAGTAGAAGAAGACAGCAGGAAGTCCATACACTTTAGATGACCTGTAGAAGAAGACAGCAGGAAGTCCACACACCTGTAATAGAAGAATGATACATCACAACACAGTATTGACAGTGTAATATGATGATTTACAACATTTACCAGTGTTCTCATCACCTAATGCAACTGCTGTAGATCTAGGTGTAGGCTGATCCTAGATCATGATCAGCCACAAGAGGCTGCCACTATTTGTGAGATTCAGATATTTGTTTGGATTTTTTTGGTGTTATCACAAAATGACAATTAAGAAGAATTGCCAAGTTTGTCGACTACACAACGAAGGGAATTGTTTAATACATTTAGATTCTTCATGTCAAAAGGTAAGTGAGTGTCCAAGGCCCCTTTATAAGAGAGAGCAGTATTTCCTTAGTCTGTATATTTATGTAATGGTTTCATTATTAACTTTAGTCTTCTCGTCCACAAATACCGTTCGCCAGCTAACGTTAGCTTCCCTTGCAACGGACCCGCTAGCAGCAACGTCGGCTTCCCTGGCAGCAACGTCGGCTTCCCTGGCAGCAACGTTGGCTTCCCTGGCAGCAGCGTTGGCTTCCCTGGCAGCAGCGTTGGCTTCCCTGGCAGCAACGTTGGCTTCCCTGGCAGCAACGTTAGCAGCCCTGGCAGCAACGTTAGCTTCCCTGACAGCAACGTTAGCTTCCCTGACAACTGACCCGCTGTGCGTATGAGAAACAGAACTGCGCAGGGAAAAGGCTTTATTTGGAACCCTTTTATTGCCAAACCCTTTGGAAACGTGTCATTTTACACAATTAAAATTATAAAAGGGGCTGTTCATGAACTGCCGCCTGTGGCATCCTCTCCTGAAAACACTAAGGGAACTCAGGAGATTTTTGTTGTGGCTCAGTTGGTAAAGCATGGTGCTTACAACCCGCACGAACATTGTATCCAGCCAATACTGTAAATCGCCCTGGATAAGAGCATCTGCTAAATGACTGAAATGTCGAATGTAAATCCCCAACACCCACCTCCAGTCGTTGCTTTACAAGTGTTGGAGAGATTACGTCACGACCGGGAGGGGTTGATCCACCAGAGTTATTTAAAAGACGACTGGACAATATATACAATATCAAGATTTTATGGGCCTATACAGTACCAGTCAAAAGTTTGGACACACCTACTCAAAAGGTTTTTCTTTATTTGGACTATTTTCTACATTTTAGAATAAAAATGAAGACATCAAAACTATGAAATTACACATATGGAATCATGTAGTAACCAAAAAAACCAAAATCTAAATATTTTAGATTGTTCAAAGAATCCACCCTTCAGCGTTAAGATTTCCCTTTGCTGGAACTAAGGGGCCCGAACCATGAGAAACAGCCCCAGACCATTGCGTTCTCCTGGCACCTGCCAAACGCAGAGTCGTCCGTCGGACTGCCAGATGGCTAGGCGTAATAAATCACTCCAGAGAACGCATTTCCACTGCTCCAGAGTCCAATGGCGGCGAGCTTTACACCGCGATGACCGATGCTTGGCATTGTGATAAGACATCACCACCCACTACCCGACAACGCATCACCACCCGACAACGCATCACCACCCGACAACGCATCACCACCCGACAACGCATCACCACCCGACAACGCATCACCACCCGACAACGCATCACCACCCGACAACGCATCACCACCCACTACCCGATAACGCATCATTAACAAGTGATAGGCTAATTGTCACCTATCAGACTATTATTGATTTAATGTTGTCTTTACCTATACTAAATAATACATGTGTGAAATTTGTTTTGATTTAGAATGGTCCATTAACATGAACCTGTCTCGGAACATGGGCAGGTGAAAAAAACATGTCATCTATGTGTAACAGTATAGCCTCCGTCCCTCTCCTAATTATAGGTCTCTCCTACTGCTAGGTCTCAGAGCGAGTGACGTCACCGATCGAAACGCTATTAGCGCGCACCCGCGGCTAACTAGCTAGCCAGTTCACATCAGTCACATATGCACTTAAATAGCGAATGGAGGAGGCTTTCCCCCGTGGTTTATGTTCATGCCAGCCAGGTAGGCTATACTCCTGTTGTAAAGAGAAGCAATGTGCTTAATATTAGGAAAGTTTATAAATATAATAGACCTAGCCTATAGAAAGCTGATGGGATCCTCCTCTTTTTAATAGTCCATCAAAACAGTTTTCTCACGGAGTTCCATAGTCATAGAAATGTTGCGCAACATGAAGTGTTTGATTAGATTTCGATTACATTTGCATTGGTGTCAAGGGACAATGAGTGTCCCGAGTAATAATAATAATAATATAATATATCCCATTTAGCAGACGCTTTTGTCCAAAGCGACTTACAAGTCGGCTGGGGCCACTACTTTTACATATGGGTGGCCCCAGCGGGAATCGAACCCACGACACTTGGCGTTGCAAGCGCCATGCTCTACCGACTGAGCCACACACAGGCAGTTGGCAAATTTGGTAGATTACTAAATGACCCTCAGCAGCATCAGAGCTCGGAGAAGCCTAATTACTGTGACTAAACGGTCACATGGATTTTAACTGCCCTCGGTACTGCCGGTGTGGCGGTAATACGTCACCGTAACAGCCCTACTCACACCCATCTGTTTGATGTCTCAGGTAGCCCCAGCGAAAGCCAGCATGGATAGAATGCACTCCCATAGAGCTGAAATAATTGGATGGTGAAACTTACATCCAGCCAATCAGAAAAAAGCCAGGCAAAGCTATTCAGATATTCTTGAAAGTCAGGACAATACTTATCCTGCAAAGAAAATGTTTTATTAGTTAGAATTAAACATGTGGAGTGGAGCTTATAGTTAAAACGATGACATCACGATGCCCCATGTACCTTTAAATGTATACGCAATCATCAATTATTCACCATCATTTGTCATAAAGATAGGCAAAAGACAAATACACCTGTGCTGAACAAATCCTATATCTGCCGCTTCCATTGCACATGTCAAATCCTATATCTGCCGCTTCCATTGCACATGTCAAATCCTATATCTGCCGCATGTCCATTCCATTGCATTGCATGTCAAATCCTATATCTGCCGCTTCCATTGCACATGTCAAATCCTATATCTGCCGCTTCCATTGCACATGTCAAATCCTATTGCACATGTCAAATCCTATATCTGCCGCTTCCATTGCACATGTCAAATCCTATATCTGCCGCTTCCATTGCACATGTCAAATCCTATATCTGCCGCTTCCATTGCACATGTCAAATCCTATATCTGCCGCTTCCATTGCACATGTCAAATCCTATATCTGCCGCTTCCATTGCACATGTCAAATCCTATATCTGCCGCTTCCATTGCACATGTCAAATCCTATATCTGCCGCTTCCATTGCACATGTCAAATCCTATATCTGCCGCTTCCATTGCACATGTCAAATCCTATATCTGCCGCTTCCATTGCACATGTCAAATCCTATATCTGCCGCTTCCATTGCACATGTCAAATCCTATATCTGCCGCTTCCATTGCACATGTCAAATCCTATATCTGCCGCTTCCATTACACATGTCAAATCCTATATCTGCCGCTTCCATTACATGTCGTAATGATTTGCCTACTGTAGCGAAATTTAACGACTATGTGGCTTCATTTAGGGAGTTTTCAGAACCCTCCAGTTGACTTTTATTGGTAAACGGTGCTAGCGACAAATTCAGCTACATTTCAGACTGCCTTTGAAGATTGCTATGGTTTGGATAGCATTTAGCGAGTTCTCCCACTCAATTCTGCCGCAAACGAGAGCTGGAGAAGCAGAAAAGAACAAAATGGAACGGAGGTAGAAAACGCTCCGTCTGGGAACGCAATTGTGCAACAATAAATGAAAATTGGTTCTGTGACGTCACCGCGGCAACGTTAACGTCATCTACCGACCAATCAATAGTCTGGCACAGTTGACAAGTTATATTAACTATGAAAACAGCTCCAATAGTTTTTCCGCCATTCAGTTTTCACATGGTGAATAAAAAAATGTAAAGTAATTGTGTGTTTGGTGTAAGCTCAACTTGGCATGAGCTTTGATAGCCTGGTAATTATCTTAGGGCAAGGTGAATTTGATCAATATATTAGCCTCAATTTGCTCTCCAAAATTAGCAATGCTAATTATTGATAAAAGTGACTTTGTCCATTAGAGATTTATGAGGTTATAAAACGTCACGCCAGGGTAAGACTACACAAAGTAGTTCTAAAATGCAAATTCATGGTGAAAAAATATTAAACCATTTCCGGGTTTTATGACTATGAGTCATAATACCCAGAAAGCCTAGTTGTCAAACAGGGAAATGTTTTCCCCACAGGGGATTTTAGAACAACTTCAAATAAGGGTTGTGTTTTGTGTAGACTTACCCTGGCGTGACGTTTTGATAACAGTGTAAATATTTCTAGGACAACATCGTCGCCTGTATTAACCCCTTGCAATAACATGTAACGCTAGTTAGCTACTAATGTGGCTATCATAAGGAACTATAATTGCCATGGTGATCTGGACGAGCCGCATTGATGCAGAAGTAGGAATATCTGGATTAACTAACGCTAGCTAAATGTAGTAATTAATACATTACAATTTCTTTAAATTGACAATTTTGTGAACTGTCTTGTGCACGTTTTAAATTGACAATACCTGTTAGCACAGGTGTCAGCTAGCTAGTTAGCTTGCAGGGACTTGTAGTCCTGCATATCTAGTTTGACACGAATTATTATTTGAAATTAAGAGTAAATAGAGCAGAATATATTGATAAGTCATCTTGTCCTACAGAGATTTCCACGGTTATCAAAATGTCACGCCAGGGTA
Source organism: Oncorhynchus masou masou (assembly GCF_036934945.1). NCBI lineage: Eukaryota > Metazoa > Chordata > Actinopteri > Salmoniformes > Salmonidae > Oncorhynchus > Oncorhynchus masou. The sequence goes on along the minus strand of NC_088216.1, from coordinate 9,702,404 downwards.
CGCCCTTATTTTAAGTGTTTCTAAAAATGAATAAAAGTGAATGATGGAAAAACTGTCCTTGTTTGACCGCTAGGTTATGTGTATACGGTAGTACTCCAGCTAATCCTCCTTAAATAGTTGGCAACACCCATGGCACGTCAATATTGCCGCAACCAAATCAACTGCTTGCGGCATTTTACAACGTCGTTTAAAAGGCATCGACATGAAAATAAAACTGTATGGTTGATATGACCCACTCATCTTTGCAACGGCGCATTATCTGGCTGGCTAACGTGTAAAGCTAAGTTCACCAAGGACTAGTTAGTAACAATGTTTGTGTGACAGTCTGCCGGGGTTATTTGCGCGTCACAAAACTGGAATTGATATCATATGAACGCTGAAAACCCAGCTACGTCGTTCATAGGTGCACAAAAACATCCGGTTGTAGTACATAAGTAACCAACTTACCAGGTACCTTGTAGAAAACAGCTAACGTTAGGTAGCTACCAAGCGTCTGCCCAGCGTTTTTTCCCCCCATGTGGAAAAGGTAGATAGCTTGCAACCCATATCTCCTCAGTTTCAGCTAATGATCCTTTACGTCAAAACAAAGTTGACCTGTGGATATTGTATTTTGTTTATTAAGAGAATAACATATCGCTTGAAAGCTACATAAGTAGCACGACTGTCAGCTACCATCTTTAGCAGCCACTTCCGCTTTGACTGACGTTATTACGTTCAGTCACGCAGACCACAGCAATCGAGTATCGAGAGTTTTTATATTCTATTTTGAATAAATACATGGATGACGCTTCGTGTAACTCATCTTACACTTCAGGTAAAACTTGATGCATTTTTATTTGTTCACTTAAGAATTAGTAAAGTGAAACAAAAAAGGTATTCCAAAGTTCATAAGAGATGTGTATTTGATCTTATTATAAAGTGGTATGTATTCAATTTTAATTAAAACATGGACTACTAATAAAACACTGGCTCCGAGCCGGCTCATTTGGCTCGGAAACGGCTCTTCTTTCAAAATGCTTAAATCTTATGGTTCTAGGTTGATTTTTATCTCCAATGTAAAGCGCAAAAAGTAGGCTACCATTATGTCAGATCATGAAATGCACCTTCAAATATATTTTTTTTCCTGGACAAAATTAGATCTCTTTTTACAGCACTACAAAAAATCAGCTTGGCGCCTTCTCCCCAGTGAGGATTCACCCTCTTTGTATAAATATTTAGTAAATTATCTGCATGTTAATTGTTTTGAGCTCCTAAAGCAGTAGCAGCAGCATGCAAACCAGGGAGCCAAATGAACATATCGGTCTGAGTCCTGGCTCAGGAAGGCCACCAAAATTCTGAGATTTCCATACCCAACTATAACATCTTCCGTCAAGATAGAACTGCCAAAGGGGGAGGAGTTGCAGTCTACTGCAGAGATAGCCTGCAAAGTAATGTCATACTTTCCAGGTCCATACCCAAACAGTTCGAACTACTAATTCTGAAAATTACTCTCTCCAGAAATAAGTCGCTCACTGTTGCCGCCTGCTACCGACCCCCTCAGCTCCCAGCTGTGCCCTGGACACCATTTGTGAATTGATTGCCCCCATCTAGCTTCAGAGTTTGTTCTGTTAGGTGACCTAAACTGGGATATGCTTAACACCCCGGCAGTCCTACAATCTAAGCTAGATGCCCTCAATCTCACACAAATCATCAAGGAACCCACCAGGTACAACCCTAACTCTGTAAGCAAGGGCACCCTCATAGACGTCATCCTGACCAACTGGCCCTCCAAATACACCTCCGCTGTCTTCAATCAGGATCTCAGCGACCACTGCCTCATTGCCTGTATCCGCTACGGAGCCGCAGTCAAACGACCACCCCTCATCACTGTCAAACGCTCCCTAAAACACTTCTGTGAGCAGGCCTTTCTAATCGACCTGGCCCGGGTACCCTGGAAGGACATTGACCTCATCCCGTCAGTTGAGGATGCCTGGTCATTCTTTAAAAGTAACTTCCTCACCATTTTAGATAAGCATGCTCCGTTGAAAAAATGCAGAACCAAGAACAGATACAGCCCTTGGTTCACTCCAGACCTGACTGCCCTCGACCAGCACAAAAACATCCTGTGGCGGACTGCAATAGCATCGAATAGTCCCCGCGATATGCAACTGTTCAGGGAAGTCAGGAACCAATATACACAGTCAGTCAGGAAAGCTAAGGCCAGCTTCTTCAGGCAGAAGTTTGCATCCTGTAGCTCCAACTCCAAAAAGTTCTGGGACACTGTGAAGTCCATGGAGAACAAGAGCACCTCCTCCCAGCTGCCCACTGCACTGAGGCTAGGTAACACGGTCACCACCGATAAATCTATGATTATCAAAAACTTCAACAAGCATTTCTCAACGGCTAGCCATGCCTTCCGCCTGGCTACTCCAACCTCGGCCAACAGCTCCGCCCCCACCGCAGCTTCTCGCCCAAGCCCTTCCAGGTTCTCCTTTACCCAAATCCAGATAGCAGATGTTCTGAAAGAGCTGCAAAACCTGGACCCGTACAAATCAGCTGGGCTTGACAATCTGGACCCTCTATTTCTGAAACTATCCGCCGCCATTGTCGCAACCCTATTACCAGCCTGTTCAACCTCTCTTTCATATCGTCTGAGATCCCCAAGGATTGGAAAGCTGCCGCAGTCATCCCCCTCTTCAAAGGGGGCGACACCCTGGACCCAAACTGTTACAGACCTATATCCATCCTGCCCTGCCTATCTAAGGTCTTCGAAAGCCAAGTCAACAAACAGGTCACTGACCATCTCGAATCCCACCGTACCTTCTCCGCTGTGCAATCTGGTTTCCGAGCCGGTCACGGGTGCACCTCAGCCACACTCAAGGTACTAAACGATATCATAACGGCCATCGATAAAAGACAGTACTGTGCAGCCGTCTTCATCGACCTTGCCAAGGCTTTCGACTCTGTCAATCACCATATTCCTATCGGCAAACTCAGTAGCCTCGGTTTTTCGGATGACTGCCTTGCCTGGTTCACCAATTACTTTGCAGACAGAGTTCAGTGTGTCAAATCGGAGGGCATGCTGTCCGGTCCTCTGGCAGTCTCTATGGGGGTGCCACAGGGTTCAATTCTCGGGCCGACTCTTTTCTCAGTATATATCAATGATGTTGCTCTTGCTGCGGGCGATTCCCTGATCCACCTCTACGCAGACGACACCATTCTATATACTTCCGGCCCTTCCTTGGACACTGTGCTATCTAACCTCCAAACGAGCTTCAATGCCATACAACACTCCTTCCGTGGCCTCCAACTGCTCTTAAACGCTAGTAAAACCAAATGCATGCTTTTCAACCGATCGCTGCCTGCACCCGCATGCCCGACGAGCATCACCACCCTGGACGGTTCCGACCTTGAATATGTGGACACCTATAAGTACCTAGGTGTCTGGCTAGACTGTAAACTCTCCTTCCAGACTCATATCAAACATCTCCAATCGAAAATCAAATCAAGAGTCGGCTTTCTATTCCGCAACAAAGCCTCCTTCACTCACTCACGCCGCCAAACTTACCCTAGTAAAACTGACTATCCTACCGATCCTCGACTTCGGCGATGTCATCTACAAAATTGCCTCCAACACTCTACTCAGCAAACTGGATGCAGTTTATCACAGTGCCATCCGTTTTGTCACTAAAGCACCTTATACCACCCACCACTGCGACTTGTATGCTCTAGTTGGCTGGCCCTCGCTACATATTCGTCGCCAGACCCACTGGCTCCAGGTCATCTACAAGTCCATGCTAGGTAAAGCTCCGCCTTATCTCAGTTCACTGGTCACGATGGCAACACCCATCCGTAGCACGCGCTCCAGCAGGTGTCTCTCACTGATCATCCCTAAAGCCAACACCTCATTTGGCCGCCTTAGTACTCTGCTGCCTGTGACTGGAACGAATAGCAAAAATCCCTGAAGTTGGAGACTTTTATCTCCCTCATCAACTTCAAACGTGCTATCTGAGCAGCTAACCGATCGCTGCAGCTGTACATAGTCTATTGGTAAATAGCCCACCCATTTTCACCTACCTCATCCCCACACTGTTTTTATTTATTTACTTTTCTGCTCTTTTGCACACCAGTATCTCTACCTGTGCATGACCATCTGATCATTTATCACTCCAGTGCTAATCTGCAAAATTGTAATTATTCGCCTACCTCCTCATGCCTTTTGCACACAATGTATATAGACTCGCCTTTTTTTGTACTGTGTTATTGACTTGTTAATTGTTTACTCCATGTGTAACTCTGTGTTGTCTGTTCACACTGCTAAGCTTTATCTTGGCCAGGTCGCAGTTGCAAATGAGAACTTGTTCTCAACTAGCCTACCTGGTTAAATAAAGGTGAAATAAAAATAAAAGAAAAAAATAATGTTGCATGCGTCAACCAATGGCTGTGTGCATGTCATCGACTGGAAGATTGCTGCAGAATGGAGTCTACAGTGTGCAGAAGCGACATCACCATTCATTTTCTAGATTCAGGTTCATTTTTAACATCGGACCCTTTTTTTCAATTTTTGCCCTATAAAATGACATACCCAAATGTAACTGCCTGTGGCTTAGGACTTGAAGCAAGGATATGCATATGTTTTATTGTATTTAACTAGGTAAGTGAGTTAAGAACAAATTCTTATATACAATGACAGCCTACCAAAAGGCCACCTGGAGGTAGGGGCTGGGATTTAAAAAAATAAAGGAAACAACACAACAAAGAGAGACCTAAGACAGCAAAGAGAGACCTAAGACAACAACACAGCAAAGAGAGACAACACAGCAAAGAGAGACCTAAGACAACAACACAGCAAAGAGAGACCTAAGACAACAACACAGCAAGGCAGCAACACAACATGGTACAAACATTATTGGGCAAAGACAACAGCACAAAGGGCATTACACAAAGCAACGACAACTCAGTATGCGTCTATGATTGAGTCTTTGAATGATGAGATTGCGATAAATCTGTCCAGTTTGTTCCAGTCACTAGCTGCAGCGAACTTAAAAAAAGAGGAGCGACCCAGGGATGTGTGCGCTTTGGTGACTTTCAACAGAATGTGACTGCCAGAACTGGTGTTGTATGGAGGATGAGGGCTTCAGTAGATATCTCAGATATGGGGGCGTGAGGCCTAAGAGGGTTTTATAAATAAGCATCAACCAGTGGGTCTTGTGACAGGTATAAATAGATGCCCAGTTTACAGAGGAGTATAGAGTGTAGGGATGTGTCCTATAAGGAGCACTGGTGGCAAATCTGATGGCCGAATGGTAAAGAACATCTAACACCTTACCTGTCGATCTATAAATTATGTCTCTGTAATCTAGCATGGGTAGGATGGTCATCCGAATCAGGGTGAGTTTGGCCGGTTGGGGTGAAAGAGGAGGGATTACAATAGAGGAAACCAAGTCTAGATTTAACTTTAGCCTACAGCTTTGATATGTGCTGAGAGAAGACAGTGTACCGTCAAGCCATACTCCCAAGTAATTGTTCAAGCTCTAAACCCTCAGAGGTAGTAATCACACCGGTGGCAGATTCTGACTTTATACACTGCACTCTTAGAACAGTCGTTAGCAAACAAGGCCAAAGACCCTTCAGAGACACCAATACTCCTTAGCCGGCTCACAAGAATGGAATGACCTACCGTGTATCAAAAGCTCTGGCCAAGTCAATAAAAATAGCAGCACAACAATGCTTAGAATCAAGAGCAATGGTGACATCATTGAGGACCTTTAAGGTTGCAGTGACGCATCCATAACCTGATCGGAAACCAGATTGCACACCAGCGAGAATACTATAGACATCCAGAAAGCCAGTCAGTTGATTATTGTCAAGTTTTTCCAACACTTTTTCTAAACAGGGTAAAATAGAAATTGGCCTATAACAGTTAGGATCAGCTTGATCTCCCCCTTTAAATAAAGGACAAACTGTGGCTGCCTTCCAAGCCATGGGAACCTTCCCAGAAAGGAGAGACCGGTTAAAAAGGTCAGAGGCTTGGCGATGATAGGGGCAGCAACCTTAAAGAAGAAAGGGTCTAAACCATCTGACCCAGATGTTATTTTGGGGTAAAGTTTCAGGAGCCCCTTTAGCGCCTCGGACTCAGTGACTGCCTACAGGGAGAAACTTTGTAGCGGGGCAGGGGAAAAAGGAGACGTGTAGGGGACAGTCGCATTGGAAGGGGTGGGAGATGAGGAAATGTTGGATGGGGCAAGGAGGCATGGCTGAGTGAAATAGGAATACTGACTTAATGAAGTGGTGATTAATGAGCTCAGCCATGTGCTTCTTGTCAGTAACAACCACATCATCAACATTAAGGGACATGGGCAGCTGTGAGGATGGTTTATTCTCCAGAACTTCTTGGGGGTTAAACCCACAGAGGGAATTGCTCCTTAAAGTAACTAACTTTGGCCTTCCGGATAGCCTGAGTGCACTTATTTCTCATTTGCCTGAACGAGAGCCAGTATGCGTGTGCCGAGCCCGTCACCAAATCCATTTCTTGAGGTGGAGCAACTCCGCAAGGGTTACCATTTTTAATTCTCATTTTCTGTATGGGGATGTGTTTGTTAACAATACCACTGAAAATATATATTTTTAAAGAAGGTCCAAGTGTCTTCGACAGAGGGAATCATGCTGATTCTATACCATTTTACAGAGGCCAGTTCATGAAGGAAGGCATTAAGAAGTTTTTTTTTTTTTGCAATCGTCTATGACAAATCAGGACAGGCCGTTTCACTGAGCAGCCATTACACAAACAGGTGGTGGTTTAAGCATGTCCCAGTTTAGGTCACCTAGCAGGACAAATTCAGACTTAGTGTAAGGGACCAAGAGAGATCTTAGGGCAGGTAGGGTACAGGTCGATGCCGGTGGAGGACAACAACATCCAACCACAGTCAACATAGAGCTATTTGAAAGTTTAATGCTTAAAACCAGCAAATCAGATTGTTTGGGGACAGACTTGGAGACAACCGAGCACTCCCCCCACATTTGGAAGATCTGTCTTGCCGAAAAAGGTTCTAACCTGTTGGGGATTAATCAGAATTAGTTGGGTAACATAGATAAGATGTTTTATTTTCATTATATGCTTGTGAGTTACTTCTCATCAGAATGTATCTTGTTGTACTATAGTGGTGGCCATTTGCAGTCATCTGTTCTCTGTCAGGGTGAAGTTACTTGGCCCGCAGAGAGGGGAGAGGTCAAGCTTGTCATCATGTGTAAATGTATATATGTTAAACCATGTGAAGTAATGATTGATGGGGAACCAATTATCTCTTGGCTCCACAATGTCTGTGTGCCAGTCACTCCCTACTTTTCCCATCGGGGAGAGAAGGATGGCAGTGTCTGGAACTATTCTATGTTCCATCTCTCGTTGCCCCTATCTTGATCGAGGCTCACTTTCCTCTCCGTGAGCTTGTCCAGAATTGGTTGTATTTGGGATGGGAGTGTCTAAAATGACAATTGATATATATCATTGGGTGGGGGTAATGTCTTGGTACCATTTTGTACCAAGAACGAGATAAGAGCCTTGTTTAGGAGACCAAACTGAACAATAATTTATAGCCAATGCTGTCTGGCTAGGGGATATTCCTCTCTGAAGTAAAGTCTTTCTTTGTGTAAGTTCCTAAGACGTGGGGTTTGTCATGTCGTCTAGGGGGGTGGATCTTTGCTATAAAGGATCCCAGTTGCCATTATGTTGACCACTCAACTTCTCATTAGAGATACTGAACTGTTGAAAGTCAAAATACTATTGCAAAAGCTTAATTATTATTAAAAGGTGAAGATTAAGCATAACTCTGACTGGTGTGTGGTTTGCTCTCTCATCATTTGGTAATTAAGGAAATTTCCACAACAAACCAGAAAGGTTAACATCAATATTCAAAACACTCCTTAACCACGTCTCAGTACTGACCAACACACCTGGATTGGAGCTGTGAACCAACACTTTCAATTGATCCATTGTAGGTAATACGCTTCTAGTGTTAATAACGTGCAGATAACCCGGGCTTTTACGAGCAGAAATCAGTGAAGCAGATATCAGAGCCCAATTGTGGCTAGCAACAGTAGATGGGCCAGGCTGTACATGCACATTTCCAGATATCATCAACAGTATGTCGATCAAGGCACGGCAGAGGACAGGGAGAGCTCTGCGGTGCTGATTTATGACATCTGAATGTGCATCAGATAGCAACAAGATCATATTGTACAGCAATTTCATCAGGTAACATGAATACCGTAACTGGCGAGAGGTGGTTAGAATAGGATGGGAGGCCAGGAGTCTGTAACCCATAGAGAGTCAGTGGGAACAAACAGCCTGTCCCACAGTTAGGTAAAGAAAGTTTGTAGTCAACAAAGTATGCAGGAGTCATGAGGCAAATACTAAAATTAAATATATAAAACTAGTTATTGTAAGTTCAGAGACAAAGTAAGTTGAAAAGGATTTATTGTTTTGTTGAATCGTCATGACTGGTTCGAGCCATCTGTTGTTTGTTTTTTTGCTACTTAACACAGACCTAAGATCAGTTTAAAGATCCACCGGCGTCATTGACGTAGGGGTTTAGCTGGACGTTTCTGACTGGTCTTGGAACTGTGACAACGGGCAGCCTTTTTTTTTTTTACCTTTATTTAAACCAGGCAAGTCAGTTAAGAACACATTCTTATTTTCAATGACAGCCTGGGAACAGTGGGTTAACTGCCTGTTCAGGGGCAGAATGACAGATTTGTACCTTGTCAGCTCGGGGGTTTGAACTCGCAACCTTCCGGTTACTAGTCCAACGCTCTAACCACTAGGCTACCCTGCCGCCCCTCCACTCTAACCACTAGGCTACCCTGCCGCCCCTACACTCTAACCACTAGGCCTCTCCCTACTTAGCACAATGGGATATGTAGTGATATTGCAACACAGCCACCAGATATGTACACAGTCTTGGACCCTTAACCTTTTTGTTGTTGTTGTTAACAAAACGAACAATCGTATTTGTTGATTGAATCAGACTTCATTAATATAACGAGAAATCCAGGAATGTCACAAGTTCCTTGAGAAAATAGCTACTCTACAGAGCGCGGCTAAACTACTTCAGGACACGGTCTGCAGAGCTCCTCCTCCTCCTCCTCCTCCTCCTCCTCACCAGGCTATAACAATGTGTGGTTGGTCAGTTGACAGGTGAAATACTTACCCCTATAACAGGTGAAATACCTATCCAGGGCGTTGTAAGAGCTGTCAGTCGTCAGCAACGTCCAAGCGTAGGAACACACCCCTCCGATTGCATCACGGTTCAGCCGTTATAGATCACCAACGTCATGACCTCATCTGGAACGTATGACCTTGACCTTGAAAGTATATCACGCCCCTTTGAAAGCACCATGTTTATCTGTTTATCCCGTTTGTACATTTTTAGGTCTGTCACACGCGATTATCTGACACTACTGCTCCGATTTTGACAAGACACTCTAGTGAATGATGCATCCTGCCCTTTTAGGGTGTATATATATATATATACCCAGAGTCATATCTAAATACAGGGATCCTGTGATGTTTACCCAGAGTCAATACGAGGGGATCCCTGATACCCAGAGTCAATACAGGGATCCTGTGATGTTTACCCAGAGTCAATACAGGGGATCCTGTGATGTTTACCCAGAGTCAATACAGAGGGGATCCTGTGATGTTTACCCAGAGTCAATACAGAGGGGATCCTGTGATGTTTACCCAGAGTCAATACAGGATCCTGTGATGTTTACCCAGAGTCAATACAGAGGGGATCCTGTGATGTTTACCCAGAGTCCACAGAGGATCCTGTGATGTTTACCCAGAGTCAATACAGAGGGATCCTGTGATGTTTACCCAGAGTCAATACAGAGGGGATCCTGTGATGTTTACCCAGAGTCAATACAGAGGGGATCCTGTGATGTTTACCCAGAGTCCACAGAGGGATGCTGAGAACTGATGGCTGAGAGGATGGAGGTGTGGTGGTGATTCAGTCCGTCTGTTTGACTTCTCTCTCCGCCTGTGGGGATTTTCTCTCCGCCTTTGCGACTCTTTCTGCCCGTGTGGGTTTTCTGATGACTCCTCAGGTTTCCTGACTGAGCGAATCTCTTCCCACATATATCACATTTATAACGTTTCTCTCCAGTGTGTGTTCTCCTGTGTACAGTCAGCAGTCCTGACTGAGCGAATCTCTTCCTGCATAGATCACAGCTGTAGGGTTTCTCTCCAGTGTGCACTCGTTGGTGCATTTTCAATTCTACTGGCTGAATAAAGCTCTTCCCACATTGATCGCAGCGGTAGGGTTTCTCTCCTGTGTGCCTACGCATGTGTACATTCAGGGATCCCATGTGTGTGAAGCTCTTCCCGCATCGATCACACAGGAAAAGAGAGTTCTCTCTGGGGTGTACGAGCTGGTGCGTTCTCAACTCTCCTTTGGAAACACATCTCTTCTCACACCGTTCACAACTGTAAGGCTTCTCTCCGGTGTGGATACGCTTGTGTTTAGTCAGGAATCCAGATGAAGCAAAGCTCTTCCCACATTGATCACAAACATATGGTTTCTCACCTGTGTGTATTCGTTTGTGTATATTCAGGTTTCCCGAACTAGCAAAGCTCTTCCCACATTGATCACAAACATATGGTTTCTCACCTGTGTGTATTCGCTTGTGTATAGTCAGGTCTCCAGAACTAGCAAAACTCTTCCCACATTGATCACAGACATGAATACCCTCCCACATGTGTTTTCTCTGGTGGTGTCTTGCTAGGTCTTCTGAATGAGCGAAACTCCACTCACAGTGCTTACAGCTGTATATAGCACAGCTACGAGGTTTCTCTCCCATGTGTGTTGGCTGATGTAAAGTCAGTGTTCCGAGTTAGTAAATCTCTTCC